>NW_027129095.1:0-16541 GCF_037325665.1 Littorina saxatilis
CGAAGACAGTACTCCGTCACGGCGGAGGGCTGACCGTGCACCCAAAAGCGGACTCAACCAAATGGGTATTTTTTGAAAGCTTGGGGCCTGCCGAACATAAAAATCGATGTTAACAAGAAATATTCAAGGGCGCACTTTCTCTTTTCAGTCAAAATTCAACTATACCCTGAAGAGTGATGCACGAGCATTTCAGACGCTTGCCTCTGAAAAAAGAAGTTCTCAGCCAAATTACGAACTCAAACTGGTACGTTTTACATATAAATGTGTTAGTTGGTATCTTTTGATTATCACAAAACAATTTGCGACTGCTTTGGCCGAGGATGCTGGTGACAGTATCATTATTATGAACCCTACCCTAAATCCAGGAAAGACGTCGTCCAAAATGTAGGTAAGTTTTGATTAAAAATAAATTCACACAAGACTAGTATTGTTGTTTGGCTTCAATGGATATATTTTCGTCAAGTATGATGTCTTTACATAATATCTGTAAAATATGAATGGATTTGAACCATATACTATGTCACTATGACCTTCCAATCTTCCTAACCCCCAGCCCAGTAAAGCGTGCGAGACGTTTCCTGAACAAATGTCGCTTTGTGGTGCGAGTTCAGTGTGACATGATTAGTTTCCAGAACCCCATTTCTGACTTTCGAAGTTTATCTACATACATTTAGCAATGCACGAGCAAACTATGACAACTTAATGGTGCCTTTTGGTTTAATGCTATGGTAAAAAATCCTAGTGATAGTGTTTACAGCTTGAAACAAAACATAACAGATGGGAGTAGTCTTCCTCAATCTGGTTCAGAGCATAATGTATTTCTATTTTCAGAGGTAGCATTATTTCTGATAAGAGCTAGAGCCAATATAATGATGCTGAATATTTGAAAAATGAACTTTGTGACTCATCTGAGTAGCAGAAGAGCCTTCGTGATCGTCAGCGTAAGGCTGGCTGTCTTCAAGGCAATTCCTAGATGAACAACTTAACACTGCGTTCGATTATTCGCCCGTTTCTTAAGCTAGAGCTTTGAAACTTTACACGCGTCTAGGGCTACATGAACGCTTTACAATACATACAATATAGTTGACTCTCGCGTTATTTAAAGGTCACAACAAGGTCATTACCAGGCAAAAACGAGGGAAAACCGACGGAAAGTACCATTTTCTGCAACTGTTTGTTAGAAAAAGCTTTCAAATTCAATTATTTTTTGGGGATTAACGCATCTCTAGACATGACAATCATCCGATTATCAGACATCAATTGTGGAGGTCACGACAAGGTCATTACCAGGCAAAAACGAGGGAAAACCGAGGGAAAATACCATTTTCTGCAACTTGTGTGAAAGTAAAAGCTTTCAAACTCCATCTTCTTCTGGTATTGGCGCATCTCTAGGCATGACAATCATCTGATTAACAGTCCTCAATTTTCAAGGTCACAACCAGGTCATTACCAGATAGAACCGAGAGAAAACCGAGAAAAAATACCATTTTCTATAACTTTTTTGTAAGTAAGAGCTTATAAACTCCATCTTCTTCTGGGATTAGCGCTGATTTCAATGACCCTGAAGTCCGAGGAAAGTTTTCTTGGCCCATGCCTAGTTTGAAGGTCATGACAAGGTCAAGTTTACACGTTTTCTATTTGTGTTCGGCTATTTTCTAAGCTAAAGCTGTTGAGGCAGATTCATGACATCTTCCTTCGCCCACAGGGGCTCTAGGGGGTGGGCGGGGCTGGATGTAATAGGGGTAGAAGAGAAGGGGAGAGAGAAGAAAAAGTCAATGTTAAGGTGTTCATCTACCGATAGCCTTGCGGTCTGCAAGCCTGACTCTGAGGATCACACCGGCTGTCCTGGCACTCAGACGAGTCATAAAGTTGATATATTTTCCGTCGTTTTACCCAGTAATGACCTTGTTGTGTGACCTTTAAATATTACGAGAGTCAACAATATTTGTTTCATGTCTTATAATGTCCTTGACGTGTGTAAAATCCCATCCTTGTCATGACCTTCAAACATTGCATGGGTCAAGAAAACTTTCCAAAGACTTCAGGGTCATTGAAATCAGCGCTAATCCTAGAAGAAGATGGAGTTTATAAGCTCTTACTTACAAAAAAGTTGCAGAAAGTGGTATTTTCCCTCGGTTTTTCCATCGGTTTTATCTGGTAATGACCTTGTTGTGACCTTGAAAATTGAGGACTGTTAATTAGATGATTGTCATGTCTCGAGATGCGCCAATACCAGAAGAAGATGGAGTTTGAAAGCATTTACTTACACACAAGTTGCAGAAAATGGTATTTTCCCTCGGTTTTTCCCGGTAATGACCTTGTCATGACCTCCACAATTCATGACTGTTAATCAGATGATTGTCATGTCTAGAGATGCGCTAATCCCAGGAAACAATTGAATTTGAAAGTTCATTCTTACAAACAGTTGCAGAAAATGGTACTTTCCCTCGGTTTTTCTTCGGTTTTACCTGGTGATGACCTTGTTGTGTGACCTTTAAATATTACGAGAGTCAACAATATTTGCGTTATGTCTCATAAATCCCAAGACGTGTGTAAAGTTGTAATTAAGCTTTAGCTTCGAAAATAGCTGACGTCCAGAAAGTATTTTATTTGACCGTAAAAGATATTCCCAAATAGAAAACGTGTAAATTTGACCTTGTCATGACCTTCAAAGTAGGCAGGCATGGGTCAAGAAAACTTTCCTCGGACTTCAGGATCATTGAAATCAGCGCTAATCCCAGAAGAAGATGGAGTTTATAAGCTCTTACTTACAAAAAAGTTATAGAAAATGGTATTTTCCCTCGGTTTTCTCTCGGTTCTATCTGGTAATGACCTTGTTGTGACCTTGAAAATTGAGGACTGTTAATCAGATGATTGTCATGCCTAGAGATGCGCCAATACCAGAAGAAGATGGAGTTTGAAAGCTTTTACTTACACACAAGTTGCAGAAAATGGTATTTTCCCTCGGGTTTCCCTCGTTTTTACCCGGTAATGACCTTGTCGTGACCTCCACAATTGATGTCTGATAATCGGATGATTGTCATGTCTAGAGATGCGTTAATCCCAGGAAACAATTGAATTTGAAATCTTTTTCTTGCAAACAGTTGCAGAAAATGGTACTTTCCGTCGGTTTTCCCTCGTTTTTGCCTGGTAATGACCTTGTTGTGACCTTTGAATAACGCGAGAGTCAACTATATTTTACGTATTGTAAAGCGTACATGTAGCCCTAGACGCGTGTAAAGTCTCAAAGCTCTAGCTTAAGAAACGGGCGAATAATCGAACGCAGTGTTAAGTTGTTCATCTAGGAATTGCCTTGAAGACAGCCAGCCTTACGCTGACGATCACGAAGGCTCTCTTGCTACTCAGATGAGTCACAAAGTTCATTTTTCAAATATTCAGCATCATTATATTGGCTCTAGCTCTTATCAGAAATAATGCTACCTCTGAAAATAGAAATACATTATGCTCTGAACCAGATTGAGGAAGACTATTCCCATCTGTTATGTTTTGTTTCAAGCTGTAAACACTATCACTAGCAATTTTACCATAGCATTAAACCAAAAGGCACCATTAAGTTGTCATATTTTGCTCGTGCATTGCTAAATGTATGTAGATAAACTTTGAAAGTCAGAAATGGGGTTCTGGAAACTAATCATGTCACACTGAACTCGCACCACAAAGCGACATTTGTTCAGGAAACGTCTCGCACGCTTTACTGGGCTGGGGGTTAGGAAGATTGGAAGGTCATAGTGACATAGTATATGGTTCAAATCCATTCATATTTTACAGATATTATGTAAAGACATCATACTTGACGAAAATATATCCATTGAAGCCAAACAACAATACTAGTCTTGTGTGAATTTATTTTTAATCAAAACTTACCTACATTTTGGACGACGTCTTTCCTGGATTTAGGGTAGGGTTCATAATAATGATACTGTCACCAGCATCCTCGGCCAAAGCAGTCGCAAATTGTTTTGTGATAATCAAAAGATACCAACTAACACATTTATATGTAAAACGTACCAGTTTGAGTTCGTAATTTAGCTGAGAACTTCTTTTTTCAGAGGCAAGCGTCTGAAATGCTCGTGCATCACTCTTCAGGGTATAGTTGAATTTTGACTGAAAAGAGAAAGTGCGCCCTTGAATATTTCTTGTTAACATCGATTTTTATGTTCGGCAGGCCCCAAGCTTTCAAAAAATACCCATTTGGTTGAGTCCGCTTTTGGGTGCACGGTCAGCCCTCCGCCGTGACGGAGTACAGCCATATAAACTAAGTAAACTAAGAACATTGAATTGAAAGATTAACGCGTGTTTTGCCTGTAAGTATTGATCAAACAGGATTTTTGAAAGGAAGAAATATTGGACAAAACGTTAGGTTATTGTATGATACATTGTTATATACTAAACAGCAAAGAGTACCGGGTCTTTTGTTAATGGCCGATTTCGAAAAAGCTTTTGATAGCATTGCCAGGTCCTTTATTCGAAAAATCTCTCGATGCGTTTAATTTTGGTCAGGATATAAAACACTGGGTGTCAACTTTTTTTTTGCAATATCAAATCATGTGTAAGTGTAAATGGACAGTATTCTAGATTTTCCGTGCAGCGCGGTATAAGGCAAGGGGGTCCCCTGTCTTGTTATTTGTTCCTAATTTGTTCAGAGACTTTAGCTGAAATAATCCGAAAAAACACAAAGATAAAATAAATTAAAATGGTTGATGAAGAGTTGTGTATAATCACAATGTGCAAATGACACAACATTTTGGGGGGACGGTAGGAGAGAATCTTTTTGTCGAATATAATATATATGAATTGAAGTATTGAAGAAATATTCCCAATGTTCGGGGTTAAAATTAAATTATAATACAACTGTTGCTACATGGATTGGGTCTAGTGTAAATTCACCTGTTAAATCCATGCTGGAGTATGCCTTTTTACAAGTTTTGGGTATTGGTTTTTCAACAAGAGTGAATGAGATTGTTATTAAAAGACATTAGGCATTTGTTGAATGCCTGGTAAACAAAAACTTTTACATCTCTGGGGAAAATAACTGTTATAAAAACTATAGCTGTTTCAAAGTTGGTGTTTTTGTTTATGAACCTTCCTGATCCATGTGAAACAAGTGTTGAATGATTTGAATAATATGTATTACTCTTTTGTTTGGAGTGGTAAAAATGGATAATATAAGTAGGAAGAGTTTGATTCCGGATTATGAAAATGGTGGTTTGAAAATGATTGATGTACGTTAGATGTTGTTTGCCTTAACATAAGCTGGTTCAAAGTAGCAACTCAGAACGAGGGAAAAATTAGTAAAATGGTAGTTCGTTTTTGTCCATCTTTTCTATAAAGTTTCATCAGAGAGGAGGTGAGTTTGTTCATAGTCTTATGCGGGAAGTTAAAAACCCATTTTGAACAGACGTTTGTAAGCATTATTAAAAGTTAAATGTAAAATGTGTGCCCACATTGTGGAATGATTTTCTTATGCAGAGAATTTTGTATAATACAAATCGTTGTAGGGATAAGAAAGTGATATTGGATTTTGTATGGAATATATACAGCGATTCATTTCATCGGCCCAAATGGTTATCTGAGTTTTGACGAGTTTAGAGTAACATGTCCTGATGTTGTTGTTGATGTTGTGCTGTTTAATGGCATTTTAAAAGCAATTAAGAGTTATAAGCACCAATTAGGCATGGAATTGTGTGAATTTTGTGAAGTTGATGTATTACTACCAGTTGTATTGAAGATCATTTGTAGAAGTAAAGTTAAATACCTTTATACTTTTCTGGTTAAAACACATAAACATTTAAATGTGCATTGAGAAATGGAATCAAAGTGGTGATGTTGTTGTTGTTGATGCAAGAAATATGTTTATGAAGATTCCCGGCTCAGGTATTTTCAGTACAAAATAATGTATACAATATTGCCAACTGGTCGTTCGTTTATGTTTACGTACATTAATTGATAATTCAATATAAGAGATGAATGTGCAGGGTTGGTTGTTTACTAACTTTAGGCATTGTAAACAAGTAGTTCTGCCAAAGGCAGGGATGTCGTTAGGCGTCGGACATCGGGCATATACCGATGAAAATCCCCAAATGTCCGATTCACATTGCCACATGTCGGTCAGATGTCCTATCGTTTTAGCCTGAGCGTGGTCATTGTCCGATATGTACTCCATTCCTTCGGACAGCGCGATATTCGTTAATTTTCATTTCAAGATACAAATCTTCTAAAAGACCGAACGCTCTCGTGTTCAGCTGACACTGAAGTTGCCAGTGCCGCGTGCGGATCTTTTCTTTTGTCGGGAATTCCCGAACCGTTTGCGGTATGCGCCGTTTGGGTATAACCGTTTCGGTGCAGCGCACTGATCTAATAATAGTGGATTATTTTTAGATCAGTGCATGCTACAGGAGTACGGGAGACAACTCCGACTGACTAAATTTGTCGTCTGCTTTTGTTTTCGATACGAGACGAAGCACTGAATTATGCCGCTGAAAAAAACTAAAGCGAGAGAAAGATCTTCTCAACAGCTGACAGCAAATGAAGCAAAAGACGCTTTCAACAGCTCCAATGATGCAGCTACCTGTTCTTTTTTTCATATATTCTGTCGACCTCTAGTCATGAATATCTTCTAGTCATGAAAATGCAACCCATTAATGATCATTTGTTTTCATCTTCTCAGTATTTCATTAGATCAAACCGATCATTTTGTTTTTCAACTTGTATCCAAATCATGCAGTTTGTAATCAAAGTAAGATCTCTGAAGTTGTTCATGTTTTTTTTGTGTGTGTGGTTTCTTTGAAACTAAACAAATACAACACTATACGCACACTGTGTTGATGTATTTACTATATTATGTGTGTGTTCTACAGCGCGCACGCGTGTGTGTGTGTGTGTGTGTGTGTGTGTGTGTGTGCGTGTGTGTGTGGGCGCATGACTTTGAAACAATTCCATGGAATGTGTTATAAGCTGTTTGGCGCAAATTCCTGTCATATTAAACTTTCTGAAAGCGGTCACATGTTCTATTGATGCTGAAGAACTCAGGACATTATTTTGTCCTATAGGTATGAATTTGTAGCAACATCCCTGCAAAGGAGTTGGTGATATTGGGATGTAAAAGAGAAACGGTTACATATAAGGTATTTGATTTATTTTGTTTTGTTGGCCAAATATTATAGTTTTGTTTTAAAAATTAAGAACATTGTTCCACATTTAAATGGATTTGTACAGATGGCTAAAAGGAGATTTTTTGACACAAAATATTTACATAGTGTCAGGTGTAATATGGGAAAGTTTGATATCGAGTGCATTATATTGATTTGATGCTCTTGATTTAGTCATTTTGTCTTTATGTCAACATTTTCTTTGTTTTAATGTAGAATGTGTTGTATTTGTCCTGTCCATTTTGTCTACGTTTCTATCGTTACCGACCAGATTGTCTAAATGAATGTATGTTTTGAGTATATGTAAACAAAAAACAACAAGAACATCGAATCGGTCCGTATAATACCCAAATCGGTTGAAGGGGTATGAACAACCAAGTATCAGGAGCGGACCAGTTGGTTTGGAAGGGTTAGGGATGGGGGGTTCACTCAGAATTTACAAGTGTACATCTATAACTGCTAGGGGGTCCGGGGTAATGTCCAGACACCCCCCCCCCCACATTCCTGAGGATACACACCACAATTTTGCTCATCACTACCATCATCACAGTGATCCTTCCCATCACAGCGCAAGCTGTTCCAGATACACTCTTTGTTGCTGCATCGCCATTGTCGATCGAGGCACTCTGCAGGAAACAGGAAGCGTGCACAAGGGTAAGAATGCGGTGATAAAGAAAGAAACTGTCACAAAAACGCTTTCAAAAGGCGACTCATTTTGAGTCGACACTAGCAAAATAACGATAGTTTTAGTTTTAATGTGATCCACTACAGATAGTGTGTGTGTGTGTGTGTGAGTGTGTGTGTGTGTGTGTGTGTGTGTGTGTGTGTGTATGAATGTGTGTGTGTATGTGTGTGTGTGTGTTTATGTGTTTGTGTGTGTTTCTCTCTCTCTCTTTCTCTCTCTCTCTCTCTCTCTCTCTCTCTCTCTCTCTCTCTCTCTCTCTCTCTCTCTCTCTCTCTCTCTCTCTCTCTCTCTCTATCCAACACGGCTGCTAAGCCACATACACGCATGCACGCTCACCTGCACACACACCCACTGGCACGCACATACGCACGCATACACACACAGGAACACACTCGCACACATGCACAAAAGCACAAACACAAACACACTAACACATGCACACATGCAGGCGCGCGCGCACAACAAACAAGCACACGTTGTTATGCAATACAACAGTTGAAACCAAAGAGGATCGGTTCTCCGAAGGGAACAAACTCCACGCTGTCGTGAATGCAACGGTGCGTGGTTACCGGACGGGAGTGGAGCATGCACAGGCCAACGACTGGAAATTTCTGCCGCTCGCATACACCGTACACATGACAGAGTTGACGAATTTCTCTATCGCGTACATACCTCCAGCACATTTCTGCTAGTGCTCAGATTTGCTTAAAACTAGAGAGAGAGAGAGAGAGAGAGAGAGAGAGAGAGAGAGAGAGAGAGAGAGAGAGAGAGAGAGAGAGAGAGAGAGAGAGAGAGAGAGAGAGAGAGACACACACACACACACACACACACACACACACACACACACACACAGACTGAGTGGGGGGGAAGAGGCAAACATGTACATAATATTGTGCCGATATTCACGGAATTCACGGAATTCATGAGTTCTTTTGACCATGTCGCGAAATCGGCAGCGTTTTGCCGACAATGCGTAATGGCCTCTAAACCTTAATTGCCCATTTCGCGAAATCGGCAATAGTGAAAACTTCGTTCAGCAAGCTTCGCTAAGCTGACTTCGCGAAAGTCGACTTTGCTCAATTAATCTGAGGCCTTGGGTAATCAGCTTGATTCGAATGGGCTCATCACCATATTATTCAATTTGTCGCGTGGATGGTTGTCCAGATGCGCTCAGATGACAAATTAAGGATACTAATCAGCTTGAGGATTAGTTCTTCCTTATCTATTTCGTCTTTTGTTATTGTAATGAAGTTGCTGCTGGTTTTTACATTAAGTCAAGTTTAGACTAAATGTTTTAACATAGACGGGGAATCGAGACGAGGGTCGTGGTGTATGTGTGTGTGTGTGTGTGTGTGTGTGTGTGTGTGTGTGTGTGTGTATATGTATGTATGTATGTATGTATGTATGTATGCATGTGTCTGTGTGTGTATGTGTGTGTGTGTGAGTGTGTGTGTGTATGTGCGCGTGCGTGTGTGTGTGTGTGTGTGTATGTATGTATGTATGTATGTATGTATGTATGTATGTATGTGTCTGTGTGTCTGTGTGTGTCTGTGTCTGTGTGTCTCGGTGTGTCTCTGTGTGTCTGTGTGTGTGTGTGTGTGTGTGTGTGTGTGTGTGTGTGTGTGTGGAGCGATTCGAGAAAACTACTGGACAGATCTTCATAAAATTTTACAAGAGTTTTTTATGTGTTTGATAAATGTCTTTGATGACGTCATATCTGGCTTTTTGTGGAAGTTGAGACAGCACTGTCACGCCCTCATTTTTTAATCAAATAAACATAAATTTTTGACAAGCAATTCCCGACAAAGCCTGGACTATGGGATTGAATTTCAGCTCGACAGCGTTCGTAAAACCTAGTTTATTAGTTTGCTCATTGAAAACTTACATACACGCACACAACTCACAAACACGCAGACAACCACACCATCCGACACGGACACAAATAAACACACTCACATACACCTACCCAGAACAACCCCACCCCCTCCCTACAACCCACAATCCCCCTTCACCACCCCAACCCCCCCCCCCACACACGCACATTCAGCCAGTCCCTCACACAAACATACAGCCCCACACACGATGCACGGTGTATTACTTATTCCAAGACGTGCTCCTGTCAACCGTGTGTTCCCGGGGTTGACAATCACATCGTAATTGTAGGTTCCTTCGACTGTGGGCATCGGTAGATTGCGAATCGAACATGTTCCTCCAACGTACGTGTTTGCGTCAGCCATAACACTTCCTGTGGAAAGCGATCCCTTTTCTGTCGTTTCAATCTGCAACATAGTCGGCCATTTTGTTTTTGTCTTCACAAATGTTTTATTCAGGCAATTTTACAATGTGTCATGCAATGCATAGAAGTCAGATGATAATAGAGTGGATATGACGGATAAAAACATATTCAGCCTTTTTTTTTATTCTGGAGCGTGTGTGTGTGTGTGTGTGTGTGTGTGTGTGTGTGTGTGTTTGTGTGTGTGTGTGCGTTTGTGCGTGTGTGCGTGGGTGCATACGTGTGTGTTTGTGTTCTTTACCCCATTTCCATTAGGCACAATCCAGTAACAGCTGTAGTTTCCATCAGTAGCGTACATCTTCTCCACGTCACACGACGCTTTCACTGTCCAGTCCCTCCTGTATATGGATGGGTTTTGTATTGAGGCCGTGCAGTTGGACAGCCTGTCTGCCTTGTCTGTGTCAAACAAATATGTTTGCTAACTTCAGTTAATAGACGAATTCCGAAAATGTTGGTCAATTTATTTCAAATATGTGTTCATAAAACGATCCAAAAATAAGTTCGTCTGTGTTTGTGTGTGTGTGTGTGTGTGTGTGTGTGCGTGCGTGTGTGTGTGTGTTTGTGTGTGTGTGTGTGTGTGTATGTATGTGACACGGACTTTGCAAGACATTTAGTAACTTACACACGACACGGACTTTACAGCGTGCTGAACCACAGATCACAGTGCCAGCGATGCTGTTTCTATGGTCGCTTCTGACGTACAGTTTGGCGGTGCTGTCGTCTCTCTTTAATTCGTACGGAACAGTATAAGTACACGTAGATGTGGACCAGGTACAATAACCCATGGAAATGTTGGTACCATCGTCGCGGTGTAAGTACCATTCCATTGTGTCATCTGTGATGCCAGTACATGTCAGAGACGCTGAACTAGTTTCCTCCAGGTCAACTTTGCCATCGCTGCCACAATGCGATATCTGATAACCTGTGGACAGGGCAAAATGAAGAATAGCTTGAAAGAGTATTGTCTTAACTAGTAATGTATATACGTTGTAGACGGATGCATGTTTTTTTTTATTAAAAGCCCAACAATGATGTGCTTGGCAAATACAAAAAAAAATTAAAGAAATAGTAACGTCTATTTTTTACGTTATATTAAATGTGGAAAACCAAGACACAAAATGGTTTTAAAAACTTTCTTTTTTAAATCAGTGAACTACTTTTTATGTATGAAACGGCTCGAGAGAGAGAGAGAGAGAGAGAGAGAGAGAGAGAGGGAGAGAGAAAAAGAGAGAGACAGACAGAGACAGAGAGAGAGAGAGAGAGAGAGAGAGAGAGAGAGAGAGAGAGAGAGAGAGAGAGAGAGAGAGAGAGAGAGAGAGACAGAATGATAGAACTGTAGTATACAAGGATATATTTGTGTTTGGCCTTATCAATACGTTTTTAGAAACTGAAAGGCGACGTCTCGTGTTCGCACATAAATGTATATCATTTTTGCAACCGTTATTATGAAACATTGTGACGAGGATAAGTGACCATGGCATATGCTCCGGTAACCAAAGAAAGCAAAGCATATTCTCCCACTAATGATAAAAGAATCAAATAAGCAGGTCGTTTTTATGAGTGATATCTAAAGCAGCTGGGCCGGATATACGATCAGACTTGCCCATGGTGTTATAACATGTTCCCATTCGGACACAAACCAACAACTACATTTACAACATCTAACAATATCAAGTATGTTTTAAAAGACTAACTACTTGTTGAAACGGTACTTACCACCCTGAGCCATGGGCATGATGCATGAAGCAAGTAGTGTCAGGATGCAAGGTGGGTACAACACAGCAAACATCATCGTCCTTCGACACAAGATACAAGAAAAATCAGTGTTGCTATGAAAAAGGCGGAAATGATCAGTGTTGCATGTTCACTTTTGTCCTGAATCGAATGCATGTGTGCGTGCGTCCATGTGTGTGCGTGTGTGTGTGTGTGTGTGTGTGTGTGTGCGTGTGTGTGTGTGTGTGTGTGTGTGTGTATGTGTGTGTGTGAGTGTGTGTGTGTGTGTGTGTGTGTGTGTGTGTTGATGTTTCTTAGATTGTTTATTTGGTTGATGGGTGAGTTTAGATTTCTTTCTTTAGTTATGTCTGTCTTCCTTCTGTCTTTTTGTCTGGCTCTCTGTCTGTCTTTCGTTCTTTCTGTTTTTCGTGGGTTTTTTCTTCTCTCTTACGTTTTTTTCTTGTAGGTCCTTTCTTCTCTGTTATCTCTGCCTGCCTATACACGTATTTTTCTACCTTTCTGGTGACTTTTTTTTTATCGTTCTGACATCCCTTCTTTCTGTCTCTATGTCTGTCTGTCTGTCTGTCTGTCTGTCTGTCTGTCTGTCTGTCTGTCTGCCTGTATGTCTGTTTGTCTGTCTGTCTGTCTGTCTGTCTTTCTTTTATTATTACTTTCCATTTTTTTTTGTACTTTCTTGTTTACTCTCTTTCTTACTCTCTTACTCTCTTTCTTTCTTTCTGTCTTTCTTATTCCATTACACTAAATAACATAAACAACATAACTTACCTCAACAAATGTTCCTTTTCGTCTGGCTAAAATCCTTTTTACACACAAAAAGAGGTCCTGCATGTACCCAAAAGACACTAACTAAGTAAACGGAAATCTGCAGATTATATGTAGTGCATATATCAGCATGTCATTGGCATGACGGGTGTGTGTGTGTGTTGGGGTGGCGGGTGGTGGATGGTCGAGCTGCTGGTGAACGCTTGGTTTGACGCGGTTCGGGCAATAACTTTCACATTCATGTTACATCCAATCAACAATTTTTAAGAAATATAACCTCTACGTATAGCCTAACAGTAGACTCGTTAAGTGTACAGTGTTAGTGTTAGTGTTAGTGGTTATCGGTACTTTTTATGTGGTTACGTCAGCGTTTTGTGCGCAGTTCAAAGGTTAGGGGTCAAAGTTTACGTTTGCTTCCTTATATCTGCTAACGAGTGGTGGTTAAATCCACATAAATAACGAGCCCTTGGTTATTCACACAATTCGGTATAACTAAATGTAGTATGTTCCTGAACATCTTAATGCTACACATGTCAGTTTAATGTGTGATTGATTCCAGGTTCGATGCACTAAATTCTCAGCCAAAGAAATGAATCGGAATGAGTGAATTTGCAGACATACAAAGATGCACGCAAACACTTTTCTTCTAGTGCATTCAACTTTCTGAAGAATCTGTACACTTGGAACGTTCTGCATGCGGCTATTCAACACTTGAGTGGTTCAAATGTATCAACGAAACATTACGATGTATCAATACAAACGACATTGCAATACTCGTTTCTTTTGTTCTTCTTTTCGGCTGTGTCGTCTGCTCCGTGTATAATTTTTCTTCTTTTTCCAACTGAAGAATCCAGACATGGGATCCCCGGGACGATAATCTTTCGAATTGTTGCAACAGTTGTCTTCCCTCCCATTACGTTTAACGAAAGTGAAACTGAACGCGCGGGTCAAGACGCCGTCGTCGGTTTCGTTATGGTAAGCGGAATGCGTAATGATACATATATTTTCCTTAAGTTAACCACTAGCACTCACATTAATACTGTGCACTTAATCTCTCTAATACTTTACACTTTATGTCAACTACGTACGTATGTGTGTTTTTCGTTTATTTTAGTTCTCACATCGAATTTTGGCTGTTACCTTCATCATAATACATTAAGCTTCGTTTTGATTAGTTCCACGTTTTATTTGTTTTAATTCTTGCATCGTAGTTCAGCTGTCTGAAAAGTTGTCGCCCTGATGCCATTATAATGTGCGAGAACCAAGCCTGACCACCTGTTCAACCTGTGGAAGCGACCGTCATTGTACAGCAATGGGACATTGATGACTTAGTAATTGAAATGAGAATGAAAATAACACTTATTTGGGTTGTTTATTTGTTTTAATCATTTTGATCTCATTTGCAATTGCAATGTGTGAAAATATGTTGAGTTAAACGAGCCAAGGTAAACATTCGATTAAATGCCTCCTTATGTATGTGATGTATTTGCATCTTTGATCCCTTGTAGATGTGTGTATGTGTGTGTGTGTGTGTGTGTGTGTGTGTGTGTGTGTGTGTGTGTGTGTGTGAGTGAGATATAATCGAACGAATTTCCCGAAAATTGGTACAAAGCATCTTGGGGCAATGTTCTTTGATTGTCACTAACAAAAAAACGTTACCGAAAGAAAGTTTTCACCGCCAGGCTCAGTAACGCGTGTGTTCCCCGTTGGCGTTGACAAGAGCCTGACATCTGTCTCTCATGGAGCGCACCAGGCGGTTGACGGTGTTCCTGGAGGTTTCTGTAGCCGGGAGGAACGGTTGGCGCAGGTGCTGACGGTAGATGACCCGGTCCTGGCGAGCAGTAGTCACACGAGGTCGTCCGCTTCTAGCGCCATCCCGGGTGCTGCCGCTGGCTTGGAATCGGGTCCACAGACGACAGATGGTCGAGGTTGCCACGCCCATGACATTTGCAATGGCAGTTGGGCGATTTCCAGCTTGCAATCGCCCGATTGCTCTCTCCCGGTCAATGGCGCTCAGTCTTGGCATGCTTCTACTGTACAAATGGCTGATTTCAGACAGTGGACGGAGACAGGTTTTTGTTCCTTGTGTGAGCTGAGTACTGTTAACGAAAAAAATCAGGTCTGGCAGCTTTTGTGTGGGCTACGCGAGCGAAAAACAGTCTCAATCTGCAGAGAGCGCACTCTGGGTGCTGCACACGTGATTTTCACAGGCTACGTGCAGGACACTATGCTAACTCATGCTCGTGCAGAATTTTCACCTGAAACCCACCTTTAGTGCATGAATTTTAACAAAATCTTAAATAACTCTTAACTTGCGTTTCTTTTGGAGTTCAGTATATTAGCGTTGATTTAAACAACATGTGTATGTTTCGAATAGTTTGCAAGATGAACACACCATTTTGTGTTTAATGACCTTACTTCCTGTACCCCAAATGCCTGCACATATAACTTTCACACCATTCAGAACCCAAATCGACAATCTCTCATTGACACAATTCCACTTTAATGAGAATGAAATGCGAGATCGAAATATTTTCATGATCAAATACGTATAGGTTACAACACGAGTGGTTTTTTATATGGCTTGTATTTCAGTCAAGACCCAGCGGATGAATATCATCGGGAGACACGAGCCTTTGGCGAGTGGCTCTCGATTGATATTCCCGCTGGGTCTTGACTGAAATACAAGCCATATAAAAAACCACGAGTGTTGTAATCTGTATATCCCATTCTACCATCAAACACAAAGTGTAGACTACTAGCGGCACTTTTGCGATCTGTGGAGTGTGAAACAGTGTTTTCAGCGAGACATGGCCTTTTTGCAACCTTAAACTAAGTGACCGTCGCTGAAAAAATAAAACGAATGAGTGCATCTATAAGTACGCGGTAACACTACTTTCAGACCGTTTAAAAGCGTTAAGTAAAGGTTCATAAGTTGCAAGAAAGTAATGAAGTCGTATAGAAATCCATTTAGTTGAAGCGCACAATTCTTTTGCGTTTCAGGTCGGCGGAACGGGGAAACCGGTTTGGCCCCCATTTGGCTTACTCGACTCGATTCAGAATCGATTCCACGTTGTTTTTTTCGAACGCATTATTATACAATTAGTCTTATTGACAGAGAAGCAAATTTTAGGGAACACATATGTAGATTTAACCATTTGCTCCCTATTTGAAATGTATCTACATGATAAACTGTTTTGCGAGTGTGTTTGCATGAACCTAAACTGGTATTGATGCGATGAAAACAGGACCCAAGTCTGTCACCGCCGCTTGATTGCATTTTGAAAGAATATGACTGGATTACGGAAAAATACACACATGTTAAGTTCTTAGATACCTTCATCGCCAATGTGGACTTACTGCAGAGCCAGGCAAAAGAGTAGACTTGCTCGCAAAACACGTGAAACAGCTGATGATAGCGAAGCCCAACCGTGCCAGGTAAGGACGGTCTGACAGATTCTCAAAAGTCGTCTGCTAACGAAGCAAGGGGAGGGTACTCGTGTTTTTGTTTTGGTTCGCTAGCATCTGGTTATCTTGTAAGTTGAATGTTCGTTTTTTCCCACCTGCATTGCTTTCATAATGAAAGAAACGTTTGCTTATTGCATCTCATACATCAGATCAGTTCTGAGATTCATTTTTGCGTGCAACTGATATGGTTTTCTGAGCCGTGCAATACGATTTTGGAACTTCATACAAATGTGTCACATTGTTCGGCGCGAGGTCAAAGGTCGGGAGCAAAGTAGTTCTTCGCCCAAATCGGAATCTGCACTATCATATATTTTTTTGAGTCCATGATGTATTTATTGAGCTATAAAAATACAACATATATACCCATACTGAAGTAACAGAGACAAAGAAGGGAGGTCATGGGATATATATATCTATACATTGTTGGAGC
>NW_027129096.1:0-45000 GCF_037325665.1 Littorina saxatilis
ATAACTAATTAATTAATCAATCAATAAATTCTCTGCTGAAATCCCCAACTTCGCGCATCGAAGCTATGAAAAACAGGACACTGCCACGTTTCCATTCAGCTAAACGCCACACCATTTTCAAGAGGGGATGTCTCAGGAAGAAAGATGTGACGCTCCCGATTCATATGTTTCAGAAGACAGCCCACCTGAGAAAAAGAAGAACACAATATAGAAATAATAACAACCTGTCAACCACAAATACATTAAAGTTTTTCAAACAGTTAACTAATCCGACAAACTCATGCTCGTTTCTGGTGCATTTGATAAAGCCAATTACGGGTAGATGCTAGACAACAGCAAAACCACCACCACATAACAACAACACAAGATTGTTTATGGTTGTTTACAGTCTCTTGAACACAGGAGTCAATCGAGACCATATATATAACAACAAGAAGCATAAAAAAGCACTTCAGTTTGAAACCCAGGTTCAATGTAGTAAATGATATTGCATCAATGTTCCATCCATCCTCAGCACTTTCAAAACCAGTTTCTTCTAGGTCATACACACCTTTTCCTTCATTGATCTACAGTACATCAGATCACTATTGTTCTTTTTATGATTTGCACCAAGGGAATGATTAACATTTCTGTCTTAGTCATATGTAACAAGCTTTAAGCAAAAGCATAATATTCTACACATTCACATATTGTAAGGTTGAAGGGGTCTATGTCGACCAAAAGAAGGTGTATTCCCCATAGCCATAGGTGTTTTCCCTGTGTACCGGGAATACAGTTGGATTTTCTGTAGAGAAGTATAATATCGTACAATCTTGCGCCAAGCGCGTGACTGCGGTTAGATAGGAGAATCTATTTAAAATCCTGAATTCGCGTGCGGCATCCAGTCAAGCAAAACATGCTTCAACCGTTTATCAAAAAGAAACATCTGCACCCCCACCCCCAACAGCCTGGTATTATGTTTTCCTCGCTGGTACTCTCGTCCATTGAATCACTTTCACTTTCACTCTCGTAAGCTTGAAGTAACTCCATGGCGTCTAACGGAAGTATATTCCCTGTATATGTACAGGAAATTAACATACAGGGAATACAGCCACTGTTGGTCGACATAGATCCCTTCTAAAGTGCTGCAGTAGTTACCTTTCCCTCCAAGGACCAAGCTGTTCATCCACTGTAGGGCTGACCGGGGTTCCCCCTTAGCAGAGTGAGTGGCGAATCCTGGCTGATAAATTTCCTTTCATTTTCCATGAATGAAGAATACCAGCTGGGTTCTTTTATTCATGGACCTGTGTTCTGCAACACACACAAATCAGCCACCAACTTGTAAATATATGTAAAAGAAAGCAAGTGGCAATCTGAATAACAGAATACAAAATGATCAATCCACACAATCATACTTCAGCACTGAAAGTCCACAAAATGAAGCACTGCTAGTACATGTACTTCTCATAATTTACTGAAACTTTACTCATCAAAACAACCATTTGTTTTATCAACTTTACTCGCATGTGGCGAGTAGATTAACATTTCTACTCACCATTTACATGATTTTTACTCGCCATGGCGAGTAATTGAAAATACTCGCCACTTTCAGGCCTGTACTTGTGCATGAGATGTGTTTACCATCCATATGCCCAGACCATGCGCCCTTCTGTTGTGCTCAGAACAGTAAAGAGTTGCTTGCTGGGGTGGTTGTTCATAAGTTAACAGTTCACAAGAGGGCACAAACAAGAGCAAAAACACAGGTGCCTGATTCAAACTCATTCAAATGCAGAACCTTATTTTTGCATGAACAGAGTAAGACATGATTCTTACATAGCTGACCCTACCCCTGGCAGAAAAGTGCTTGAAATTGTCCATGTGGTCTCTATCAGTACATTTGATGCGTATTTGTGATACATATATACTGATATAGAGACAAGTAACAAGTGGACATTTCCTCTGACACCTCTACCATTTGTACACCTGCACAAATCTCCTGCCATAGACTACAAAAGGAAAACATACAAATCAAAACAAACACAAATTTAACCTAATGTTTACCTTTCAGCAGCAGAAAAGGCTGTGTTTTCTGTGGTGTCTCAGAGTAAAGCCACGGTGTTGGAGATGCAAAACTAGGCTGTAGGCAAGGTCCAACATCTTTAGCTGCACACACAAAAAGAAGAAGCAAGAAATCACATGACATAGATGACATTCCTCACTAGTACAAAACCACAACTACACTAGTCAACTACCAATGTAAGAATCATAGTCCTGCAAGATTACCCTCTTAAAAAGTAAGATTGCTTTCATTCAAACACTACCGTGGGACCAAACTCCCCCCCCCCCCTCCTTTTTTTGAGTTTTTCCTACATGTGTGTTGATGTTTCCATTAATTCCAAGCCCTGAAACTGTGAACTTGAGATCTTTATGTATGCACACAGTCACAGGCTTAATAAGCTATTCAGAAACCAAGCAGAGTCTGCACAACGTTAATTCTGAGAAATAAATCCCCACAACTGGTTTCAAGGCCACTATACCGACTGAGCTATTGCTTGCCATGCCAACCTCCACCCCCATTTGGAACACGCACAACTAGTATACCCATACACATGTAATAATACTGCTTGCCTTCCTCCCCCACCCTCCAAATCAATAAACACTAAATGTATGCAATCAGTAATCTTTTAGTTAGTAGTTGACTACCATCACTACTCTCTCCACACCCACCCACCCTCTTGCACACCAGTGACACACCCCCATCACTCAATCATTTCCATGATTCTCTCTGCCATGTAGTTATCCTAAACACTAACATTATGACACATTTGTTTTCCAATTAGGAACATTAAAAATTACTGTAAAAAAAATGTACAATCATGTGCACACTCTCTGAGTCTGACAAGAGAGTGTGAGAAAAGTCAAGAAAGCAAGACGTGTGACATAACTAAATCTTCTAATCTATTCCTGAGATTTACTCTTAAAATGGAACCTCATGCACTTACTGTTCTGAATTGTAGAAATTGCTTGTAGTTATAGCAGCAAAGGCAGTTTTATTGGGTACCACCAGGTGTCACTCTGTCATCATCTGATCAAGAATTCAAGCAAATGGTTCAGCACTGAAACAGTAATTTTATAGCAAGAGTGTACAGAAAAATACACAAACTTTCTCATTAATTTGTATCTTCAACTTCACATTATTCATAAATAATGATACCTTACTTTGACTAAGTTTGAGTAGGATTAACATCATGCAGAAGTTAACTTGAAATAAAATAACTATACGTTACTCAATACTGCACTCAATGAGTCAATTGTCAGCAAAGGTGATAATCAATGCAAGGTAAAACCAAAGGATGCAACTCAGTCAGCAATTGCAAAAACTACATAATTCTAATCAAGCTGTCAGTTTCACTAGCTATCAGAATTCAAAACATGTTCTTGTTTTTGTTGTTGCTGTTGTTCATGACTACATCAATGTATCTCAGCATTTCTAGTTTCTACACTATAGCCATTAAATGTTCAACAACAACAAAAGAAGTGTCCCAATGTTTAAGGAAGCGCTGTTGCAAGTCACAATTGTTAGCAGTTGCTGAGAAAAGCTAATTGTCCTTACTGTAAGTTGAGTAACAAATTATAAACAATTGCTGTTAACACTCATAGTACAAGACAGCAAACCACTGCAAAACTATAGTCATCTATCAATGTTATGCTTGCCATCCCACCCCCGACCCCAAACCTCTGAGTCCAAGCTAGGGTTCGTCGGGTGATCAGGAACAGACTTTTTTTGTGTGTGCCTAATCTTCCTGTCAGTGTCATGCAACTTGAACTGATGTTGTACAATCTTGTAAATTATGATAATTTTGTACAATGAATTATCTTTTTGACTTCTTAAAATTATAAAATACATGCACATACTGTCGGATGAGACCTTAAACCGAGGTTCAGTGTGTGTAGTGTACACACGTAGTGACATATGCAAAAAGACTGAGCACGCAAAATAAAGATCTGTCAGCATTAAAGTGGCCTATAGAAACACGAACACACCCAGCATACACCTATCCCTGTGGTGTTACATCAGTACTACTAATACTACTAAGCGCCAGCGGCAGCCGAGTCACTGGTCTCACCACAGGGTGAGACAGCCACCACGAGGGAGGACTAGAACATCATCCAAGCGCCTTGAGCATACACCTAGTGTGTGGATATGTGTGCTATGTAAGTTGCATATATCAATCAATCAAATATTTACTCTGTGATCTATGAGCGAGCTAAAATGAACTCCCCCCCCCCCCCCCCCCCCCCTGTACGTGCAATCAATTTTAATCTCAGTTACCTACTCCTAGTCCTAGATCTATAGAATTTTACCAGTTTACGTGTCATTTGCAGGCCTTTGGACTAGATCTGTTTGGATGTCAGTCAGTAGTACTCCGTTGCTGCTCTCAGTTGCACGTCGCACCCAACTGCAGGACTCGGAAGTGACGCTCGTTTTGCTGTCAGTTCTGTAGTCAATGACCTCATACAGTGTGGCCAGAACATGGCGGCAATAACCATCCAATCTGCAACAGTTTACGCATTCAATGTAAATTGTAATGATGCATTTATACAGTGCTAAAATAGTTAACCCTCTCAACATGAATGACACTACTGTGTGCTTCCCCAGCACAAGCTGTTCAGACATTACACGAGATTTTAACTTTTAGGTTTTAAATGTCATTGGTACAATGACAAATACTAAAATAGGGAGTAATATATGAGTTGGACATCTTAAAGTTATGAAGTCGCAACACAAGCACACACAATGACTTCATCATTCTGCCCACAACTGTTGTTTGCATACACATACATGTATGTAGATCAGTTTAATTTAAATGAAATAGATAAGTTACAAACAGTGCAAGTCTACTGATGGCCTGTACCAAAGTTTGTTATGGCCTAAAAGTCAATCAACCATTAAAATAGTCCCCCCCGCCCAAAAAAATAAAATAAAAATAAAAATTAAAAAAAAATACTGCCTGACATCCTGGTTAGTTAGTTAGCTAGCTTTACTTCCCTTTATCTTGGTGTAGATGTAAGGAAAAATAGACAGCCTGCTAAATGTGTTAACAATAACGAGCAAAATATGAACATACCCTCCCTTGCAGGTGCAGAAGGCTGACAAAATGCAGCTCCTTAGGTCCATGTCCACACTTGTCATTACAATCCACTGTGAATAACATTTTGCACCAGTCACTGGGTTCTTGGCTTCACTTTGCTTTTGACAGCAAAATAGCCATCTGTTGGGGGCTCTGATGGCAGTGATGGGATGCCACACGCTTGTATTTCTACCACATAATTATCCATCTCTCATCATCTGGAATCCTTCTGATTTACGGTAACTCCCGCACACTGGCAACAGACGCATTTGATGCACTGAGCTGGTACGTGCACACATCAAACTCAGAAAAGTCAGGTAGAATGTTTATGTTGGTACTTCCTGACAAGAAACCAGGATTCTGCAGAGCTCTGAACATTGCGTCGTCGTGGGTTTTCTGGACCGGCTAAATCGCGCAGTTTCAAGCCGATCACTTCGGCTCGATCCTCGATCAGCGCCTCGGGATCGATGGGCAACTTGATTTCAAATGCTTTCTGCACTAAATCGGACAGTTCATGCTTGCGGTAATCGCTAAACGTGACGCCTCTTTCACGCAAGAACGACTGTGACTCGCTCACAGATACAGATACAGATGGTAGAATTTCTCTTCGCTGACGCCATTGTTTGGCCCAAACAAGGGAAACTACTCTCATAGGTCAGTTTCCACTAAAAAGACGGGAGTTTATGCATACGCCCTAGTGTTGATGGGTACTTAAAATTTGTGACAAAAGAATTTAAACGTTCAAATGACTTACCACCCCCCTCTGATATGTCAGTTGCGAGTGTGTCAGTGTTTGTGTGTGGGTATGTGTGTGTGTGTGTGTGTGTGTTTGTGTATGTGTGTGTGGGTGTGTCACTAGTGTATGTGTCACGTGTGTACGTGTGTGTGTCACAGTGTGTGTGTGTGTGTGTGTGTGTGTGTGCGTGCGTGTGTGTGTCAGTGTGTGTGTGTGTGTGTGCCGGTGTGGGTGTGTGTCTGTGTGTGTGCCCGTGTGTGACGGTCACGTTGTGTGTGTGTGTGTGTGTCACGTGTGTGTGGTGTGTGTGTCAGTGTGTCAGTGTGTGTCGATCAGTGTAAAGGTTCCTGGGTTCCGGAAGTCCACCCACCCCCCTTACTGACTCCACAAATGTACCTTTTGCCTTTTTCTCTCTGCGAATGTATGTATTTATTTGCTAATTTGTTCGTTTGTTTGTTCGTTCGGCGTTTGTTCGTTCGTTTGTTCGTTGGTTCGTTCGTTCGTTCGTTCGTTCAACAGTCCGTCCGACAGTCCTTCAGTACGTCCGTCAGTCCGTCCGTCCGTCAGTCAATCCGTTCTTCCTTCACTGAGTCCGTATCAATAAATTCCTCTTGTGCAGGGCCGAACTACAGGAGAGAGAGAGAGAGGGGGGGGGGATGTTCCTGTTGGTGGGACAACCCCCACCCCCACCCTGGCCTAACCGTAAACCTCCTCCAAACGTTTGACAAATGCTCTGAAAATGCGCCAGTTTGCACATATTGTTTATTGTTTGCTTGTTTATTTGTTTGTTTGTTTGTTTGCTTGTTTGTTTGTTTGCTCGTTCGTTCGTTCGTTCGTTCGTTCGTTCTTTCGTTCATTCGTGGGTTGGTTCGTTCGCTCTTTCGTTCCTTCGTTATTTCCTTCGTTCATTCGTTCCTTCGTCCTTTTAGTCCGTCCGTATACATGTCCGTCCGTACGTCCGTCCGACAGTCTGTCGGTCAGTCCATCAGTCCGTCCGTCAGTCCGTCCGTCCTTCAGTCTGTATCAAAAGATTGCTCTTGTGCAGAGGGTTGAAGGAATACCCTGCAGGACCGGATCAGGAGGGGTTACCCGTAACACCCCCCCCCCCCACCCTCCCCCCACCCCCTGTCCATCGGTCCGCCCCTCAATCAGTCTGCCCGTTGGTCCGTCCGTCAGTCTGTCCGTCCGTCCGTCCGTCCGTCCGTCCGTCCGTCCGTCCGTCCGTCAATTCGTCCGTCCGTCCGTCCGTCCGTCCGTCCGTCCGTTCTTTGGTTCATTTGTTCTTTCGTTCGGTCGTTCTTTCCTTTGTTCGTTTCATTGCTTATAATTATTTATTAGCACGGCATCATTGTCAACTAGTGAATATCCTGAACAAGGCGGTGCGTGAGAATATCTTCTTGTTTGTTAGGATAAAATAACATCAGTTTGCTCTGACAAAACACACACAAATTCTGCTGCTTGAGCATCGTTTCAGTCTAACCGAAGTGAAGGTATACCTCATCTTCAGAAGGAGAATAAGCGACAGCATGCTCTTCTGCCATATAACATGTCACGTGAGGTCGTTCAGACCGGAGTGGAGGTATATCTCCGAGGGATCAGGGTATACTTTCAACCCGATGCACAAGCGTAGTTTATTGATACCTTAGTTTCGGTCGTACCGGTGTGTAATACCTCCTTTCTCTCTCTCTCTCTCTCTCTCTCTCTCTCTCTCCCTCTCTCTCTCTCTCACTCTCCCCCTCTCTCTCACTTTCCCCCTCCCTCCCTCCCTCTCTCCCTCCCTATCTCTTACTCGCTAACACCATCAATATTATATATGTATTCTAAAACTGATTTTTGTTTTGATGTACAATTTTCATTCAATTTTCTTTTCATGTTTACTTGCTTTTCATTTAAACTGTACCCTCCCCAATCACATAATTCACCTCCCCCTCCTTCCTTCCTTTACTGTCTTTCTTTATCATCATTATGCAACGTTCATTACGTTATTAATAGATTTGGTTTATTGAGACAAATTTTTCAGCCGTTACCGCCTTATGTTGTACTGTCATGCAGGAACACCACTATAAGCTTCTAGCTTGTTGCTGTTTCTGTGAACTTTGTATACATGTCATGATTGTAACCTTTGTTAAAATAAACTTATGTTTAAACCACACACATATATATAATTTAATTTTCAGAGCTTGTTTTTAATCCGAATATAACATATTTATATGTTTTTGGAATCAGCAAATGATGGAGAATAAGATAAACGTAAATTTGGATCGTTTTATAAATTTTTATTTTTTTTTTACAATTTTCCGATTTTTAATGACCAAAGTCATTAATTAATTTTTAAGCCACCAAGCTGAAATGCAATATCGAACCCCGGGCTTCGTCGAAGATTACTTGACCAAAATTTCAACCAATTTGGTTGAAAAATGAGGGCGTGACAGTGCCGCCTCAACTTTCACGAAAAGCCGGATATGACGTCATCAAAGACATTTATCAAAAAAATGAAAAAAACGTATGGGGATTTCATACCCAGGAACTCTCATGTCAAATTTCATAAAGATCGGTCCAGTAGTTTAGTCTGAATCGCTCTACACACACACACAGACACACACACACACACACACATACACCACGACCCTCGTCTCGATTCCCCCCTCTACGTTAAAATATTTAGTCAAAACTTGACTAAATATAAAAAGGAAACAATAGGCAAAGAACCGATTTCGCAGACAATGTCCTTTGTCTTCTACTGTCAGCGCAGTCATCGTGTGATTACTGTGTGCACTTCTGGCACTATAACATATCCTCAGGGGAGTCGGTGCCACACATGAAGCAGTACCACGACATTTCGCAGCTTCATTTGTACCCCTCTTCTGTTGACAAATAGCTATAAAAGGGCTACCTGCCCAATTGACTAAATGTAAAAATCATTACGCATAAAGTCTCAAAGCAAATAACTAAGAACAGATTTAAGAACTGATTTTGCAGACTCACAAAATTTGCTAAGTACAGATTTCGAAGTCCTTTTGTCCGCTACTATCAGCGCAGTCCTCGTGTGCCCACTGTGTGCACCTCTGGCACTGTATCATGTTCTCAGGGGAGTTGGTGCCACACATGAAGCAGTACCAAGTGCTTTCCCCCGGGATAGAACGCATCGTCGAGAATGTTCTCCTTTTTTCCCTCTGATCAGAAGATATTCCCCTCTTGTTTCTCTGAGCAGAAGATTTTGTAGCTTCATTCTTTCCTCTTTTCTGTTGACCTGCACGCCTGTTTGCAAGTGAAATCTCCAGCTTTTGCTTGTAAGGAGAAGATTGCTTTTTTCGTGATGATCTCTTCGACGAGCTTGTGGTTGTGTGTTGCAGGACATCAGCAGCAGGTAAGCTTACATTTGCTGCTGACACCAAGCAATCATAATGACCAGAATCTCCATGTACAGTGTACAAAACAACGATGGGGGTGACGTTGGCAAATTTATTTCAGCTTCAAGAATGCTATTGATTAGTTCTTGTTCTATCTCTGGTGTTAATGTAGAAGGTCTTCCTGTGAACTTTACTTCTTCTTTTGCAAATTAGTTTGTTTCCTTCTAAATGACTTTTAAGAGTTGTGACAGTAACACCATATGCTCTTGATGCGCAACGCAAATCCATATCTCCGTTTTTCACTGCCGACAAAGCGCAGCCCATTTCTTCTGGTAACCACCGCCGTTCGGGTCTCATAATACTGTCAAACAAATCAATCAATCATTCAATAAAACTTATAGAAAGGAAAAACACAACAAAACCGAAAAGAGAATTGAATACGTGAATAAAACAGCAGTGTTCTGTTTATTGTTTGATGAGGGTAAGATGGAACAGAATGCGGCAAAGCTGGAACACTGTTCCATGTTTGCCTCTCTTATGTGTTCCATCATTGCCGCATGGCACCTGCATGGATTTCGCGTTTTTCTGTTGGATACACGTGACGTTTCAAATCTTTTTTTTCGTTCACGTTATTGCAAATCTATGAAGGTTTATCACAGCAATCAACATTTTACGTGAACGTATATTGATAAAGAGTAATAAAACGAATTGTAGACGGTAGAAATAAGAAGAATATGGAAGAAAAGTTTAAAAAAACGTACCATTTTTTTTGTTTTGGCGGGGTAGTCATTTTGTTTTGCTGGAATAATATCAAGGAATGTCACTAGACATTTCTGCAAAACAATTGTTCATGAATTGTTCCCCGTTGATCGCATATTGAGGTGTTCCAAGTTGGCCGACTGTTCCGGGATTGGCGACTTTCCCTTACCTAAGACTTTAAAATTGGCAATCTAGTGGCTGCTCCGCCTGGCGTCTGGCATTATGGGGTTAGTGCTAGGACTGGTTAATCCGGTGTCAGAATAATGTGACTGGGTGAGACATGAAGCCTGTGCTGCGACTTCTGTCTTGTGTGTGGCGCACGTTATATGTCAAAGCAGCACCGCCCTGATATGGCCCTTCGTGGTCGGCTGGGCGTTAAGCAAACAAACAAACAAAAAGCATCCAGGCTGTTCATTGTTGGTATATGACCAAGTGGAGGGATGGTCTTATTTCATGTAAACGCCTGGCCAGATCTGATACAGTGAACTGAAGTGTTTTCTCAGGAAGGAGCGTGCCTTTACAGTTTTGGTTCAAACTGCATTAGCCAATGCTTATCCAGCCTGAGAACGGTGACAGCTAATATCGCATTACAGACACTCACGTGGAAGCGTCTCGAATGACACATTTTGCCTAGTCTACCCTTTTCATTCCCACACGTACCATCTCCAGTGAAATTAAACTTTGATTCAAACTGCACAGACTAGTGTGTTTAAGCCTGAAGCAGAATAACGATGACAGTATAGCAATGCGAAGACGTAGAAGTCATCACCAGTGATTCCTCCGAAAGCGGCGTATGGCTGCCTAAATGGCGGAGTAAAAACGGTAATACACGTAAAATTCCACTCGTGCGTGTGCAAAAACACGAGTGTACGTGGGAGTCTAAGCCCATGAACGAAGAAGAAGAAGAAGAAGATCACCAGTGAAATATCTATGAACATTTCACACACCGCTATGCAGCTTGCGAAGACTTACGTACATTTCAGTTCTCCAGGGTTACCTTACAAATCCAGCCCACAAACATTCTAATACTTTCTACATCTATTTTCCGAATAACTTCACATTTGGTGTGCATTAACTTCAGTTTATGCATGATCAGTCCACAAAATGTCAAGTTTGTAGGTCAAATTATTTAATATTTGTACTAGTTCCACACACACACACACATCCGAATTCTAGGATGGAGTCAACAGTATATACAAGGTTGGAAGTTGAGCTGTAGTCAAACTAACCCGATTGAAGACATAGGGCATAAGAGACATAAGATGTTATTATTACCACGTGCGGTACACTGATTGTAATAATAATAACAATAGCAGCATTTTATTGACCATCAAAATGAATACATTAAAATGGAAAATTGTCTTGGCCTAGACGCTCTCTGTGCTCAGTAGGATTGTAATAATAACAACAATAACAG
The DNA here is from genome assembly GCF_037325665.1 of Littorina saxatilis. Taxonomy (NCBI): domain Eukaryota; kingdom Metazoa; phylum Mollusca; class Gastropoda; order Littorinimorpha; family Littorinidae; genus Littorina; species Littorina saxatilis. The sequence continues at coordinate 11,374 of NW_027129096.1, forward strand.
CGCTTTATTGTCCATTAAAATGAATACATAAAAATGGAAAAATGTCTTCGACACGTCGAACCTGCCTGTCAACCTTTGGGGTTATTGGAAGGTTCTAGAATACCATAACCTACCTTAGACAATCAGTGACCTGGATACAGACATTACAGACAGGATCAGGGCATTACTCATGAAAGAATTAATTCTTGCCATGGATGAATTGTGTACGTGCACCATTGCGCAAGTGAGACTTTACAACGAAGGTATTTTGTCCAATCATTAGAGTTCAGCGAATGCAGGGCTCCCCACGAACGCCCGCCCTAGAGGGTCCCGGGACCCACACTTTTAATGTTTAGAGGGTCCATGGACCCCCTTAGCAGAGTTTTAGAGGGTCCCAAGAGTCCCGTGTCCCCAAACTGGGTGGCCGAGTGATAACGCACTTGCGCTCGGAAGCGAGATGTTGCGAGTTCGACCCTGGGTCAGGGCGTTAGCAATTCTCTTCCCCCTTTCCTAATCTAGGTGGTGGGTTCAAGTGCTAGTCTTTCGGATGAGATGAAAAACCGAGGTCCCTTCGTGGGGTGTGCACGTTAAAGATCCTACGATTGACAAAAGGGTCTTTCCTGGCAAAATTGTATAGGCATAGATAAAAAAAAATGTCCACCAAAATACCCGTGTGACTTGGAATGATAGGCCGTGAAAAGTAGGATATGCACCGAAATGGCTGCGATCTGCTGGTCGATGTGAATGCGTGTTATATTGTGTAAAAAATTCCATCTCACACGGCATAAATAGATCCCTGCGCCTTGAGTCCGAGTCTGGAGATACGCGCGCGATATAAGACTTCATATTATAACAAACCCCATTTTTACATATAACGCATTGTGATCGCGAATAATGTGATATGAACTGGGTTTTTTATTACCAGAATATTAGAGGAGGACGCTTCAACTATACCAAGTCAAATGCAACACACACGAATACGTTGTTCCCGCGTAAAAATGGGATAACTTGTGGTTGCACTTTGACGTAGCTGACGACTAAAGTCTGAAAAGAGTATACGGGATGCACGACAGAGGAAATTGAGTCCGTCCCGGGACCCGCTCTTTGTAGGTTTAGTGCGTCCCGGGACCCGCTCTTTGTATGTTTAGTGCGTCCCGAGACCCGCTCTTTGTAGGTTTAGTGCGTCCCGGGACCCGCTCTTTGTAGGTTTAGTGCGTCCCGGGACCCGCTCTTTGTAGGTTTAGTGCGTCCCGGGCCCCCCTCTTTGTAGGTTTAGTGCGTCCCGGGACCCCCTCTTTGTAGGTTTAGTGCGTCCCGGGACCCGCTCTTTGTAGGTTTAGTGCGTCCCGGGACCTGCTCTTTGTAGGTTTAGTGCGTCCCGGGACCCGCTCTTTGTAGGTTTAGTGCGTCCCGGGACCCGCTCTTTGTAGGTTTAGCGCGTCCCGGGACCCGCTCTTTGTAGGTTTAGTGCGTCCCGGGCCCCGCTCTTTGTAGGTTTAGTGCGTCCCGGGCCCCGCTCTTTGTAGGTTTAGTGCGTCCCGGGACCCGCTCTTTGTAGGTTTAGTGCGTCCCGGGACCCGCTCTTTGTAGGTTTAGTGCGTCCCGGGACCCGCTCTTTGTAGGTTTAGTGCGTCCCGGGACCCCCTCTTTGAAGGTTTAGCGCGTCCCGGGACCCCCTCTTTGTAGGTTTAGTGCGTCCCGGGACCCGCTCTTTGTAGGTTTAGTGCGTCCCGGGACCCCCTCTTTGAAGGTTTAGCGCGTCCCGGGACCCCCTCTTTGTAGGTTTAGTGCGTCCCGGGACCCGCTCTTTGTAGGTTTAGTGCGTCCCGGGCCCCCCTCCATGAACTTCTAGTACGTGATTTCGGCTTCTAGTGCGTATAGGACGCAGGGACGCGCTCTATGGGGAGCCATGGAATGTCTTCATTGCTATTGTGCACGAACTTCACGAATGTTCACGACCATTCCACAAAGTTTTCTATCTACAGGTGAAATGGTCCGACTTTTACCTTCTCTACAAATAGTGTTCCAAATCACCCCTCCGAAATTGTCAATGAAACGAACGCCATTATGGCACGTTTCATGATATTGAGGATTGCAGTTTCCCTCTCACACACAATATTCCAAAATAATAAATAGTCAAACAGGGGCCAAAAAACAGTTTGCACCAAGAGTTCAACTTTTTATTTATCCAAAACAGTAAAAAAAATTATATGAACATTCGTATTTCCAAGATGATTGGCGTTCCAAGACGCTATATCCTAAAACCCCCAAAACATGCTTTTACAACTTCAGTGCATAATAACTGCCCAAAGGTGCTGTTTAAAGCAACCATTGATAATAATTTTTAACATACTCCTTGAACACATTAATAAAAACGGTTAACTTGCAAATAAAGGGACAGTATTGATCAGAACAATGGTAAGATAAAGGACGCTACTTATATTTTGTACATTTTTTATCTTTATCGTTTCCTGTAGACCTCAGAAGTTCTAACCAGCTTAAGAAATCATTCTAAAATCGAAAAACAAACATCTATACAGTTTGTACGCAAAGTAGATTGATATTTGACACAGTCACACAGACATACGTGGGCTATGGGGCAACCCTACCCCCTAAATTTGAAAACGGGGTCAATTTCTTAACTGCATGCATTCAGCAAAACAATCCCTAAAAATTTATTTTTTTCACAAATGAACTTATGACTTTAGAAAAGCATTCAAAAATGCATATATACAACGCTTTTTCTTTGGTCCCAATTCAAGGGGGTGTGCTATTCTCAGGTAACACTGTGAACACTCAAATGAGACTTGGTCACATGTCAAAATAGTAATCCCCCCTGTTGTTCATGGTTCGTTGGTGGGATTTTTTTTTATCTGAGCCATTGGCAAGCATGAAATGTCATCAACATTAGGAAAGACATAGTATCTCCCATTGTCTTTTGCGCGCAAACACTTCACACAGATCTCCTCTCGATCTGGCCCATCGGGGAAATGGGTTGACTTGGGGATGATCACCGCCCTGTATCTCTCCACCTTTCCATCCATGCTGACAAAGTCAGCGGTCACAAAGTCCCCAACTTGAATGTCTCACTGTGGGACAAAGAACCTGGTTTTCACGACTGGCACCACGCGGCATCCAGTGGCGTGTTGTGGGTAGACGTCCATTGATTTTGATAATAATTTTTATATTTTTAATTTTCAGACCTTGTTTTTAATCCGAATATAACATATTTATATGTTTTTGGAATCAGAAAATGATGAAGAATAAGATGAACGTACATTTAGATCGTTTTATAAAAAAATAATTTTAATTACAATTTTCAGATTTTTAATGACCAAAGTCATAAACTAATATTTACGCCACCAAGCTGAAATGCAATACCGAAGTCCGGCCTTTGTCGAAGATTGCTTGGCCAAAATTTCAATCAATTTGATTGAAAAATGAGGGTGTGACAGTGCCGCCTCAACTTTTAAAAAAAAGCCGGATATGACGTCATGAAAGACATTTATCGAAAAACTGAAAAAAACGTCCGGGGATATCATACCCAGTAACTCTCATGTCAAATTTCATAAAGATCGGTCCAGTAGTTTACTCTCAATCGCTCTACACACACACACGCACACACACACACACACACACACACACACACACACACACACACACACACAGACACACATACACCACGACCCTCGTCTCGATTCCCCCTCTATGTTAAACATTTAGTCAAAACTTGACTAAATGTAAAAAGAAAAAAAAAATTCAAAAAAATGGAATAGCGGCGAAACGGGATTGCGCCAAAATGGGATGCGGTAGTAAAATGACGCTTGGCTTGTTAAATGTCGCCAAAATGGGACGGCGGCAAAACGGGATTGCACGTAAATGGGATATTGCGCGAATTATAAACGAAGGAGTAGGCCCTAAGTTTCTCGTACGAGATGTTTACTGGGAGTAAATATTTGGGGAGTAAAAATTTAGTTCCTTGTGAGTTCTTTTTTCGTACAAGATTTTTACTGGAAGTTTACTCCGTCCGAGTCAATTTTTCGTGGAGTAAAAATTTTGTGTTACACCGGTTCATGACCGTTGTGGTAACGAGCGCACATTGTTGTCTCTATATATTGTGTTCCTACGAATCGAAAGTACGATCGCCAAGCCAGTCTGTCATTGAAGGCAACGTTCGATATTTCCGTCTGTCAGCGTTGCCAACGTTCGACAGATTTTACTACTGTTACTCACAAACTTTCAATTTACACAATGAAATGCCAATAACATGTACACACAAGAATGGGAGACGAAGGGAAAACCTACTAGCGATTGAAATTATGCAAACGAACTCACAAATCCCTCACTTTCCGAATGCAAACGCTGCAAATCCGTATGCGTGCGTCGCTGTGCCGAACGTTGGGTTGACGAACGTTGCTGACAGACGCAACAAAACTTGATCAAAAGGCACTAAAAACGATTAAATGTTTTACTCACTGGGTATCGCATTCCTCTTTTTCTTCCTGCAGACGATATGAAGCGGTTGAAACGTCGTTTCCGATTAAAGGCTCGGTTATTTCCGTTAAAAACGAAGTTTGCCGAACGTGTGATTCAGTCTACAGACACCGGTCGGATCACAACAAAAATGTTCATTCTTTGCGATTTTGTGATACTGTTGATGATACACCTGCTTTCCAGTGAAGAACATCAATAAAATGATGTTCACAAGCAAGAATAACAGACAAAAGCACGCGATGTGTAAAATTAGGCTTTGCTTTGCAAACAAAGCACGTGTTTTTTTTACTGACAGACACTTTCGGTGGTGATTGAAAATTTTTCCAGAAACGGTTTTATGCTCCCATTTGATATTGTTTCTCTATTTTCTCTAGTCAGAGACTAACCTTGTGTATTAATTGAATTAATAACCCCATTATCATAAGTTTTGTGTGTTATTTTCGTGTCTGTTGAATCACACTTTGAGATGGGGTCATGTGACAGAAGGAAATGGTGTCTGTCAGGATTCACACGTTCGCTTCGAAAAACGCGCTCAAATAATTGCTCAAACACAAACATTTTAGCTTTTATTTATTTTTTTGTATTGCAAATACCATACTTACTCATGCCAAGCAGAAAAAATGATGAAAATCAACACAGTAAGCAAGTAATTTGAAGGCAAAGTTTACACACATCAAAGAGTCTGATTACCGTGAAACCTGCCTTATGTCTAGGGGTTGTCCGTAACCTAGCTGTCACTGCTTCTACTGCTGTCTTCATGTCACTGATGACCTGGGGGAAGGGGGGAGGTAGACCTAGACAGGCAGGATAACCCACAAAGTACAAGTCTGGGCTTGAGGGTGTGGCTACCGCGCAATGTCCACCTCGTACTGTTGAGTCGATCCCCGATATCGGATTTAGAAAAAGAAGTCCACAACAGACCCTTTGACCCTCAAACTTGCCACTTTGTGGACTGGTCATGCATAAGCCGAAGTTAATGTACAGCAAATGTGAAATAATTCGAAAAGCAGATGAAGAAGATAGTATTATTATTTGTGTAGTTTGCATTTTTTTGGGTCAACCTGTATATCGAACATTGCAGCCTCATTCTCATCCCTGGGTAAAATGAACTGCGCTATTCTATTGTCCACAAGAGTGCTAGAAAAGAACGACACTAGAAATTGTTCACATCCCCGCCTGACAAGCCTCAGGGTCCCCAACGCAGTATTGCGCAACGTTGAGATCACAACGAAAGAAAGACAAACAAAACGTTAACCTGCTATGACTCACTTTTGAGTGGGAATATTTTGTATGGCTGAAAACTGATCTTGTCTGTGTCCAACCTCCACGTCTATCGCCAGTTGTCTCTCTGACCGAACGCGAAAGTCCTACGCGAATCTATCAAAAGAAGAATACAGAGTGATCTCCCATATGTTGTTCACGAGCAGTGTTCGCGAGACGAAAATGATTGCAGATTGGCCGACTTCGACAGTGATCTCTGTTCTGTTCTTCACAGTTGTGATAAAGACATCGTTCTAAGGTCAAAATAAGTCGAAATTTTGGGACTGCTGCCGGAAGGAGACCGTAATATATGGTTGCATCACTGTAAAAAAAATCGTCTGCTCCAGCGAGGGCCGAAACCAAGCGGTTGATTATCACGTGACACTTATGCCATATTTACAGTTGTTTGCACAGTAAATACATCCGCAAAAAATAGCTCGCTTGAAACTGTCTAAAATAAAATTCCTCTGTAATTAAAAAATTACAAAACACCATGAAAAATCATTATCGACGATCACGAATCTGCTTACATCCATAACACATTACAAAAACCTCTAAATATGTAAAAAAAAAAAATAAAAAAAAAAAAATCGGTTTCCTTGCCAGACAAGGAAACTCAAGGCATCCTGACAGGGAGAGAATGAGATGAACTCATTTTGACCTGAGGTCAGGATGGTGTCCAACAACTAGACCGTTTTTATGTAAATGTTCCCCTTTAATTGCTTTCTTAAATCTACCACCATGAAAACTGAGAAAGGATATAAAGTTACATCGGTCCCGTGGGAAAGCCATTTGGGTTGTAGGGCCCGGGGAATGTGAAAACAACACCCATCTCCTTGGCCTACCTGTTCTTGAATCGTGCAGATATTTTTAGAAACTAGGCTGGCGTACTGGAAGAAAGGGAATGGGTGTTTGCCAGTTTGGTGGGGCAGTTACGTCGGTGGATCTGTAGGGAGGTGGTTGGGTTGGAGGGGGATGGGGGTGGGGGGTGGGGGTGGGGTGGAGGGGGTGGCAGAGGAGAGATGGGGAGAGGGGCATGGCGGGAGGGATTAGGTTTCATCTTCCTGGTTGGGAACATCCTGTGTTTCGCAATGTCTGTGTCGTGCGTATGTCTCTAAACGGTTTTGATGCTTGACACCACCGTCCCAGGGATCACGAGTGTGTACTCTATCTTACGCCTGAAAACAACACCCAAAATATTCACTTTCTTTTGATCCTTTTAACGAGTAAGAAACAAAAGAAGAAAAAACAAGTCGCGTAAGGCGAAAATACAACATTTAGTCAAGCTGTCGTACTCACAGAATGAAACTGAACGCACTGCATTTTTTTCTCTCACCAAGACCGTATACTCGTAGCATCGTCAGTCCACCGCTCGTGGTAAAGGCAGTGACATTTTTGACTATCCAGTATAGCGCGGTAGTGCTTGCGCTGAGCAGGATAGCACGCTTTTCTGTATCTCTGGTTTTTTTTTTTTACTTTCTGAGCTTGTTTCTAATTCAAATATATCATATCTATATGTTTTTGGAATCAGGAACCGACAAGGAATAAGATGAAAATTGTTTTTAAATCAAGTCGGAAAATTTAATTTTAATAATAATTTTTATATATTTAATTTTCAGAGCTAATTTTTTATTCCAAATATGACATATTTATATGTTTTTGGAATCATAAAATGATGAAGAATAAGATGAAATTATTTGTGGATCGGTTTATAAAATATTTGTTTTAATTACAATTTTCTAATTTTAATGACCAAACTCATCAAATAATGTTTAAGCCTCCAAGCTGAAATACAATACCAAAGTCCGGCCTTTGTCGAAAATTGCTTGACCAAAATTTCAATCCATTTGAACGAAAAATGATGGCTTACACCACATCGTCCAACTCTTGTGTTCATACTTTAATACTTTAATACTCAAATGTACATAGCTGTGCCTAATTCAAATGCTACTCATATTTCACCCTGCTGTATAACACACGCAATATTGTGTATTTGACGTAGAATGTCTTCACAGCCATCCGTGTGACCTATTCACTTACCCGATAATCATATCACCTTCGTATCCATTTACTTTACTTTGTCTTGAAAACAGATTTATTTTTTATTCTTTCTTACTCTCCTTCTTACTTGTGTTCTGTATAAAGTCATGCTCTGTTTCCCCAGAGGCTATGTGAGAGCTAGCCTCTGTCCCTTGTGCAGCCACTTTTCCCGTTGTTCGGCGTGGGGTAGAGTACCACCGTTTCGGCCCTGGATTTTAAGCATGTACTTCAGAGATGCCATTACCTAAATGCCTGTTGATTTTCTAACTTCCAGGGCTAGAGTCGGTGGTTTCTGTTCCAAGGCGGCAACTCTCTCACAGAAAGTATTATTTTACAATGTTCTTGATGCTTGTATAGCAATAGCTATAGTTGTTAGAAGAGGAAATGGTGTGAACTTAGCTATTGTATTATGGTCTCTACACTTCGTCTATAGTTACAGTCCCAACGAATCGCGACAAAATAACTCTGAAAAGGACTTAGTAAATACTAGCAACCGTGAAGTACGCTCGATTCCTATAAGTACGCTGTTTTGTTTTGTAATATTAGTTTTTTTAGTCTTGAAACTGATGTTATGTGGGGACATTAATCCGAATCCGGGACCAGTTTCTCCGTTAGAAAAAGGTGAACTTATAGTAGCACACTTAAACACCAGAAGTTTGAGGAACAAACTTGATATTGTGGAAAGTGAAATTAGAGATTTTGACATAGTAACTTTATCTGAGACTTGGTTACCTGCTGGTAAGATGCAAGACCAATTTAATATTAATGGTTTCCATCCACTTGTGAGGAGAGACAGACCAGACGGAGCACACGGTGGTGTGGCAATATATGTTAAAGATTACTTATGCTGTAAAGAGAGAACAGATCTTTTGATTCCAAACCTTGAAGCCACATGGATCGAAACCAAATTGAATCAAGAAAGTTAACTATATTGATAGGCTCGTTTTACCGGCCTCCTAGTGCCCCTGTTGCTTATTGGCAACTGATCGATTCTTCTATTAAACAAGTTATGGCCACCCCTCACAAATTCATAATTCTTGGTGATTTTAATTCCGATTTTAATGACAACCCACCAAAGCAACTCACAGACATTTTGTATCTGAATAGCTTAAAGCAACTAGTTACAAAGTCCCACTCGGATAACTGAAGATACGTCCACCTGTATCGACCTGATTATTACCCCAAGCACTGACATTGTTGATAAAGTAGAAGTTATTCCTCCCATTTGTAGTGATCACTCCGTACCAGTCGTTTATTTAAAGCATCATTTGAAGAAAAGATCACACTCAAAAAGAACGATTTTAGATTATAGCAAACTAGACGGTCAAAAGTTAATAGTTGAGTTACAGAAAATTGATTGGTCAAACATAGTGACTTTAGAAGATATTCATACTGCAGCTTCTCTTTTTTCGGAGCAGTTGTATTCGATCGTGAAAACCTGCTTGCCTGTCAAGGAAGTCACCATTCGAGAGGGAGACACACCCTGGATCACATCATGTATTTTGAAATTAAAAGACCGAAAAAGATTTATTCATACTATTGCTGTGCATGTAGACACACCACAAGCTTGGGAACTCTTTCGTAAGATAAGGAACCAATACACAGATGCTATTCGAACGCGAAAGAAACAATATTTAGAGGAACTTGACCGGTCCGTATCTGATCCAAAGAAATTTGGTCAGAAGCAGTGGTGGAAGTTAGTTAACAGGTTTATGGCAAAGAAAGGCTCTGACCAAAACGAAATCCTGCCACTAACAGTTGATTGTAAAACCTATTTTGAAGACCAGGAAAAGGCTGAATTATTTAATATGTCTTTTGTTAAACAATCAGAAATAAACGACACAGACGATAATGTTCCCGATATAGACAATGCTGAGTTTTTTGTCGACGATATGGTCGTGACTTCCGAAGAAGTGAAAAGTGTAATAGAAAGTCTTGATACATCTAAAGCTGTCGGGCCTGATAAAATTCATAATAAGATTCTTATTGCAAGTTTACCTATAATAGCAGAACCTCTATCTATTTTATTTACAAGATCATTAAATGAGGGTGTATTTCCAAGCATATGGAAAACAGCACACATAACACCGATATTTAAAAAGGGGGATAAAGGAGACTGTTCAAATTATCGTCCCATCTCACTCTTAAGCTGCGTAGGTAAAGTTCTTGAAAAATGTGTTCAGAAACATGTGTTTGATTATTTTGTATCGAATAACATAATCACACCTTCCCAGTCTGGTTTTATTCCCGGTGACTCCACTGTGTACCAGTTAACATGCCTATATAACGACTTTTGCAAGTCACTCGACGACAGCATTACTGTCCAGGCAATCTTTTTCGACATTTCCAAAGCATTTGACAGAGTCTGGCACAAAGGTCTTCTGAGAAAGTTATTTGCACTAGGGATTCGAGGTCAGATGTTTAATTGGTTGCAAAACTATTTAACTGATCGAACACAAGCAGTGGTGCTTAAAGGAAGTATGTCTAGCTACTTACCTGTGCAAACAGGCGTTCCACAAGGCTCTATTCTAGGACCTCTCCTTTTTCTGGTTTACATTAACGACATAGTTGATAACGTTGAATCCATTATTAAACTGTTTGCCGACGATACAAGTATGTATTTAAGCCTGGAAAATTCTCAGATGCGAACATATATTTTTAACTCAGATCTTGAAAAAATCGACCAGTGGGCTAGTCAGTGGAAAGTTAAATTTAATCAAAGTAAAACAAAACTTCTGAATATAAGCAGGAAAAGGAATCCAGATTACATCCCTTTAAACTTCGGTGGCACAATTTTACAAGAAACTGAAAGTCATAAACATCTTGGTATTATTATTCAGAATAACGGTAAGTGGGAGTTACATATTAAATCTGTTATAGCAAAATGCCGTACGCTAGTAGCTTGCTTACGATCTTTTAAATAGACTAGGCAGAAAAGCTTTAGAAACAATGTATAAATCCTTCATATTGCCACATTTTGATTATGCTGATGTTCTCTGGGACAACTGCCCAAAGGAGTTAGCCACCGAGCTCGAAAGTATTCACTTAGATGCAATTCGAACAATTGTTGGAGCAGTCCGCGGTACAAGCCATCAAAAATTGTACGATGAGTCAGGCTTTATTTCATTACTAGAGAGGCGAAAACGTCATAAATTGATATTATTTCACAAGATCGTTCACCGCAAGGTGCCAAACTACTTATTAGCGATATTGCCACCATTGATATCAACTAATAACACATATCACCGGCGCAGACCTCTACACAGGAAAGTTCCATCGTTTAAAACTGAATTATATAGAAACTCATTTCTCCCATCTACTACACAACTCTGGAATTCTTTACCAGACTATATAAAACTTAGTGATTCCCTAAGTGAATTTAAGCACTTTTTGTCAAAAAACGATTTAAGTCCGCCGTGTTATTTTTATTCTGGAGATCGCATGTCACAAATAATTCACTGTAAGCTCAGGTTATATATAAGTGATCTCAATAACGATCTAGTGAGACGTCACGTTGCTACAGATGCATCTTGTGACTGTGGATTCCCGTCCGAATCCGTACAACACTTCATATTCGATTGTCCAAATTATCGCGAAGCACGTCAAGAAACTATACATACCCTCCCTAATCACACAATTCACCTCCCCCACCTTTTAAACGGAGACAGACAGTATTCTTTAGATTTGAACAGGAAAATGTTCATTGAACGTTCAGGCCGCTTTGGGCAAGTCAGAATAAATGCTCTACAAGCCGGACAACAACTTTAACTTCTGCACATCTCCTACCCATCCCTCTTCTTTTATTCATCTTCTTTCCCTCCTTCCTTCCTTTACACTGTCTTTCTTTATAATCATTATGCAACGTGCATTACGTTATTAATAGATTTGGTTTATTGAGACAAATTTTTCACCCGTTACCGCCTTATGTTGTACTGTCATGCAGGAACACCACTATAAGCTTCTAGCTTGTTGCTGTTTCTGTGAACTTTGTATACATGTCATGATTGTAACCCTTGTTAAAATAAACTTATGTTTAAACCAAAAATGATGGCGTGACAGTGCGGCCTCAACTTTTTACAAAACGCCGGATATGACGTCATCAAAGACATTTATCCAAAAAAAGAAAAAATGGTCCGGGGATATCATACTCAGGAACTCTCATGTACACGGTTACATGAAAATCGGTCCAGGAGTTTTCTCTGAATCGCTCTACACATACACACACACACACACACTCACACACACACACACACACACACACACACACACACACACACACACACACACACACACACACACACACACACACACACACACACACACACACATACACCACGACCCTCGTTTTGATTCCGCCTCTATGTTAAAACATCTAGTCAAAACTTAGACTAAATGTAAAAAGCAACTCGATTTTGCAGACTTGACAAGGAAAGCTACTCTTTTTCGACACGTAGAGGGCAGAGCTCGCATGAGCGCAGGCCAATGGAAAGCCAAATGTGCCTGGGTAAAAAAAGAAGTCTTTAATACCCCCCCCCCCCCTCCTCATAAAAGAAAAAAAAAAGAAAAAAGAAAAGAAATTTTTTTTTTAACCAACCCCAATTGTTGGCCCTTGTTATGCAAAACAAGTTTGTCCCTTGAAGTCTGGTTTGTAATATTTTGCTTTACAATGAAACACAAAAAGAAGAACATAAAGAGATAAACGCCTGCGGCAGCTTTCTTGACATCAATGCAAGTCATTTCCAGTGTGCAATCTGATATGCTGCCACACTAAGATGCATCATCTCATATCTGTAGTTGTACTAAAAGGCACACTCCTTATAATTCAGATCTGACCAGGGTGTTACATGGGATAAGACCGTCTCTCCACTTGGCCATATACTAAAAATCAACACCCTTCCTGTGGCGTGTAATTCTTTGGTGATTTGATTTTTTTTAAATTACTCGTGGATTTTACATTATTATTAATTGAAAATGCAAACTGTGCACACAGGGCAGCAATGTAATTTAAAACATCCAGTGCAACTGTGTTTTTCGGTCTAATTGGAAATGTCGTCTCCTCCCGCGACTCTTTCCCTCCCCCCCTCCTCTCCCCAAATGACAGACTCTAAAAAATCAATATTTTCTTGTCAAAGTACACAAATCACCCATGTATGCTCCAAGTGTTGCTCAATGCCAATGGTATATCTTCTTCACTTCGTACCATGCGTTGCGTTCTGCCGCCTTGAAGGTTAAAAGTACGGTATTTGTAAAACTCTGATTTTACCCTTAACACACACACACACACACACACACACACACACACACACACACACACACACACGCATACACACACGCGCACACACACGCACACACGCACGCATACGCGCACACACACATGCACACAAACACACACAAACACACACACACACACACACACACTGTCATGAATTATTATTCTGAAGCGCGAACCTGTCAAGAATAGAATAGGCAACCGAGACTACTCGCGCATTACACGACGTAGCCAAGTGACGTATTCATGTGACGTATCCAAGTGTACTGACGTAAACTAAAATCGTTTCACGAGAGGGTCGTTTTCCGCAAGTCCACGGAACGAAGAACGCTTGGAGGAAAAGCCGTTCCCCTGTCTTTGAAGGTAAGTGACTGTGATTATTACATCGACAATCGTTCCACGGGATCTGGACGGAGATGAGTGTATCGTGTCAGTCATGTACATTGTGTTGTTGTCAAGTTGTGTACGTTTGAATGTGCGCTGTTGCCAAAGCCCCATTTTTCGAAACGCAGTAATAGAATGAGAACGATAATAAAACATGAACAAACCAAGTCTTTTAGACAGGCTGTGTAGGTAACACATATGGCCCTTTGATCTGTTTCAGGAACCCACGGTCCAATGATTCATTTATCTTCCTCTTCCTCATGTTGCCGTAATTGTGGAGAGAGATGTAACCAGACTACTTCTGCTATTAACTTGATGATGGTGTCTTGAGAAGAAGAGTGACGAACCAAACCAGGAGCGCGGTCTTCTAGACCAGTCAAGTGCTACAAGTCATCTCGAGTACCTTTTCAATGACATCGAGCTAAGTCAAAACTTCATAAACATTATGTGTATTCCTTTTGTTTTGATGTCCTCCAAAGGAAAATTTTGAAGAACGTTTGCAGCGGCGGAGTCACGTTAGATTACCATGACAGAATTGAAATCCAGCAGCAATAGACATTTGATCAGTGTGTGCTGTGAGCCAAGTAACATGACCTAGCTTGAACAGTGTGTTATACATTTAGTACGATACTGATATTTAGCAAAAATATAGACTAACCTGATTAATGTGTGCTGCATTGCAAGAATTTTATTAACACTATCCATGTATTAAATTATGTAAACCAATGTTGACCTTTCTCCGCTAATTCGAGAGCATGGGAAAGAGTGAAAGAAAGTAAAGTCAAGGCAGTACCTGTTTCTTTAGCCAATACGAAAAGGCGACGTGCTTTCCTTCCATAAACTTCCTTTGGAAGGCGCACGCAGAAAGAAACAGGCTGACGAAAACTGACCTGTGACATATGGGGGCTTCGTCCGGGATTTTGTAACTCGTAATTTCAATTTGGCTTCCCCAAACAAATTTTCTTCAAACAAATTCCCTATTCGTTTTTCGTTTGTGTGTTCGTCCGTTCATGTTCATCATCGTATAAATCAACTTTTGTATTTATTCATGTTTATAGTTAGTTCATCATTTAACGATAACAGAGTCTGACGTGTGTGCTTCAGCACACGGGAATAATCCAAATGAAGAGTGACGCAAGGCTTTGACGTCACTATAATAATTCACGTAAAGCACTAATGTTATAGTAGTTTAGTTCCCCCTATTTGGCTGTGCTAAACAAAAGGCTATAACAGAAGACAGTGGACTAACACCCTGTCAGGCCATCCTGTGTCCCTTAGTCGACAAAATTATAATATTGTTGGTCGCCGTGGGAGGTTGGTGGGCGAATTGGGTTATATACGAGGGATAGCACTCATCTTCGTCCAGAAGGACCGTGGAAGTGAAGTTGATTCTGCAGACAGTCACACTTCACAACGCCAAGAGTAAGGGTTAGGAAAATTAGATTATTGTCTATACAGCAGTAGATAATTGAAGAATCTTATTTCGACTTACTGTGCGATAGAATCGAGTTGATATTAATATAGGCGAAAGGTCCACGTTGATGGAGCGCCGATGAGATATTAAAATGAAGTTCACTCGATAGAACGGTATATTGTTTGACATATACCAGAAGAACCATAAATTCTAGTGTTAGGTATCCGTGGTTATAAAAGGATATTAGAATGGTTCAGAAAAATCGTGTCATTGGGACACGTAACGTTTACTGAGGTAACGTTGAACGTTCATGAATTCAAGTAGCAAAGTGAGCTTCACTAAAGTAACACTTCATTCTATAGTGGGAGAGTTTTCTCTCTCTAGTAAATAGTGTGTGAAAAGCAGTTTAGTCAAATCGGTTTTTCAACCGAGCATCACGTATTTGCAGTTTGATTCAGTGAATATCTGTGTGTGAGTTAACGTAAAGGATATGCAAACATCCAAACACCCGAGTACTAGGGCGCATATAGCAAAAATGAACGCTGACCCGCAGAACCAGAATACGGCCGAGGCAGTAGTCTCAGATGTTGAAGGTGGTGACACATATGTCAACACCCAAGGAGAATCGAGCGATAATGATTCTCAGACGTTAGGCGCGCGTGTAACGACTTATGTATCCGCTGCGAGTAATGAACGTGCAGGTCCGATCCACCCTGTAAAATCCGGATTAGAGTGGACTCGCGAACTTTTGGCGATAGGACGAGAGTTAGGACTCGAAGGCAAAGACTTGCGTGAGTTTGTAGCTGAAGAACGCGCACGAGAGGAACGAGAAGCTCACGAACGCGAACGTGAACGTGAAGAACGCGCACGAGAGGAACGTGAACGTGAACGTGAAGTTCTCGAACGTGAACGTGAACGTGAACGTGAAGTTCTCGAACGTGAACGTGAACGTGAAGTTCTCGAACGTGAACGAGAAGCCGATCGCGCGTTTCAGCTAGAACAGTTGAGGATACAAACGGAAGCACGCCGAGACAACGCCAACAATAACGCGTCGAGGCGTCGTGGGGATGACGACTTTATCCCAAAAATCCCTTTTCTTGATGACAAAGACGACATCGAGAGTTGGTTTGCACAATTTGAACATTATGCAACCGACTGTCATCTCGACGACGAACGCAAAGCTACGAGAATGGTGTATTTCCTGAAAGGAAAGGCGAGAACCATTTATGCAAAACTCAGTTTCGAAGACGCGCGCAATTACAACACTTTGAAGAATGCGTTGTATGATGGATTTCAACTGACAGCAGATCAATATCGGAAGAAATTCCGTCAGCTGAAGCGAAACCCATCTGACACGTACAAAGAACATGTCACCAAACTTGAGCGCATCCTCGATAAATGGATCGAGTTAGCCAAGTGCGATGAACATGTGGCAGATCTGAAGGATCTAGTTCTCAGAGAACAATTAGAGAACACCTTCCCTGCCGAAGTGATGTTGCACGTACTTGATCGGAAACCGAAGTCTGCGAAAGAAATGGGCGAAATTGCCACGGAGTACGAACAATCACGTTCGAACATCAGGCCACGGCAATCTCACCAAAACCATTCTAGCGGCAGCGCGTTTTCGAACACAAAAAGTTCGAATGTCGTCAGAAGTGACGCGAAAGAGAAAGCGTCACAGAAAGAACATAAATACGTGAGCGATGATGAAAAGCAAAGACTGAAAGCCACAGGCTGTTGTTTTTTTTGCAAGGGCAAAGGGCACCTGTCGCGATTTTGTCCCAATAAGGGAGAAAGCGTTCACGCAGTTCATGTTCGAAATGAATTTGATGGACAAGAAATCCCCGTACATCTTGACAAGCTGTGCAAGTCGTGCAAAAAGAAGGATTTCAAAGAGGAAGTGTTCATCAAATTAGACGGCCGAATCGTAAAAGCATTACGCGATTCCGGGTGCTCAGGTATTATGGTCAGGGCCGACCTTATACCTGAAGAAAGGTACTTGGCAAAGAAAAAAGAAACTACGCTCGCAGAGAAGAAAACACGGAAATTGTGTCCCACGGCTGTGGCCCACATTGACTGTCCGTATTTTGATGCCAAAACCGAAGTGGTCATACTCGAAGATCCCATTTATCCTGTCCTCATAGGTAAATGGTATGGTGTAGGCCAGAACAAGAGGAAGACCCCTTTGTTTCCAGTACGTGACCCGAGTTGGTATCAAGGTGAGACCAACGCGGCGGTCAGTACACGGAAGCAAGAGAAGAGAAAAAAAAAACGGAATGAGAAACCTGTGCCGGGAACTAGTCATGATGACAGAAATACACACAAGATGTATTCCCCGCAAGATCTCAAGAAGGCTCAGAATGATGATGAAACACTGGCAAAAGTACGCCAAATGGCTGTTTCAGGAGAATCATTCCACGGTGTGAAATATGTATACAAGAAAGAAATCTTGTACAGGACAACCCTCGACAAAACCGGGAGTGAATCTAGTAAAGTCGTTGTTCCCAAAGAAATGAGAAGCAAAGTGCTTTCTTTTGGGCACGACCACCCGATGACAGGTCATCTCGGGCAGAAGAAAACCACTGATAGAATCAGGTGTGAGTTCTGGTGGCCAGGTTTGGTCGGAGACATAAAACGTTACTGTCTCTCGTGTGACACATGCCAAAGAACAGCGCCAAAAGGCAGAACCAAGAAAGCACCTCAAGACAGTCTGGGGTTCTCACCCTTTGAAATGCGGTATGGCAAGACCATCAGAGGTCCCATGCAGGTTCTGCGTCGTGCATGGACTGATGAATCGGTCGAAGGTGAACAGAAGACGTCAGCAGAATACGTTGTCGACCTCAGAAACAGAATTGACGAAAAAAAAGAAGAAGCAGAAGAACACATCGCCGTAGTCATCGAGGAAGATGATACGATGAACGATGATATCTTCCGAATAGACACTCAGAAGATGATTCCTCTGCTGGAAACTACTCGTACAGAAGATGTCACAAGCGTGAACTTCTGTAAAGAATTGAGTAGAGAAAGAACAAAAGAGGCGAAAGCGATCTGTAGTGCATTCTCCAAGAATCTGACTGATGTACCGATTACTACCAAGTTGGAGAAGTGCAGAATCGAACTTACAGAGAAGAAACCGGTGTTTGTTCAACCGAGACTCGTACCTCATGCGATGGTGAAAACGGTCGAAGACGAGATCGACGAGATGTTGAAGCTCGGGGTCATTGAACCGGTAAACTCACCGTACAATGCTCCAATCGTTTTTGTGAAGAAGAAAGGAGGTAAGAAATACCGGGTTGTGACAACCATGGAGCAGATTATTTAAGTCGCGCTTCATATAGTGACTAAATTTGGGAAATTCATTCTCAAGAAAGGGGCTGTCATGAATTATTATTCTGAAGCGCGAACCTGTCAAGAATAGAATAGGCAACCGAGACTACTCGCGCATTACACGACGTAGCCAAGTGACGTATTCATGTGACGTATCCAAGTGTACTGACGTAAACTAAAATCGTTTCACGAGAGGGTCGTTTTCCGCAAGTCCACGGAACGAAGAACGCTTGGAGGAAAAGCCGTTCCCCTGTCTTTGAAGGTAAGTGACTGTGATTATTACATCGACAATCGTTCCACGGGATCTGGACGGAGATGAGTGTATCGTGTCAGTCATGTACATTGTGTTGTTGTCAAGTTGTGTACGTTTGAATGTGCGCTGTTGCCAAAGCCCCATTTTTCGAAACGCAGTAATAGAATGAGAACGATAATAAAACATGAACAAACCAAGTCTTTTAGACAGGCTGTGTAGGTAACACATATGGCCCTTTGATCTGTTTCAGGAACCCACGGTCCAATGATTCATTTATCTTCCTCTTCCTCATGTTGCCGTAATTGTGGAGAGAGATGTAACCAGACTACTTCTGCTATTAACTTGATGATGGTGTCTTGAGAAGAAGAGTGACGAACCAAACCAGGAGCGCGGTCTTCTAGACCAGTCAAGTGCTACAAGTCATCTCGAGTACCTTTTCAATGACATCGAGCTAAGTCAAAACTTCATAAACATTATGTGTATTCCTTTTGTTTTGATGTCCTCCAAAGGAAAATTTTGAAGAACGTTTGCAGCGGCGGAGTCACGTTAGATTACCATGACAGAATTGAAATCCAGCAGCAATAGACATTTGATCAGTGTGTGCTGTGAGCCAAGTAACATGACCTAGCTTGAACAGTGTGTTATACATTTAGTACGATACTGATATTTAGCAAAAATATAGACTAACCTGATTAATGTGTGCTGCATTGCAAGAATTTTATTAACACTATCCATGTATTAAATTATGTAAACCAATGTTGACCTTTCTCCGCTAATTCGAGAGCATGGGAAAGAGTGAAAGAAAGTAAAGTCAAGGCAGTACCTGTTTCTTTAGCCAATACGAAAAGGCGACGTGCTTTCCTTCCATAAACTTCCTTTGGAAGGCGCACGCAGAAAGAAACAGGCTGACGAAAACTGACCTGTGACATACACACACACACAAACGCAAGCAAGCTCGCTCGCGTGCGCGCGCACACACAAACACACACACAAACACACACACACACACACACACACACTCACACGTACGTGGACGCGCACACACGCATTTGAACTTTTTGTTTTGTTGCTATAACCCATCACGCCACCAACCCTCATTCTCTCTGTGTTCCCGTTCCCGTTCCCGCTGTCAGTTTGTCCCTATTAAAGCTTAGATAGTTTTTGAATATTCACATCTACCCAGCGATTGTAAGTCTTCTTTGGCTTTTTTGCCCTTTGAAATTAGGTATTGCCTTTTTATGTTTAACTTTTATTTAACATCCGACAGACTCTGATGTTCCCTCTCCCGTGGCGTGTCTGTACAGAATGGTTCTTTCTATAACTTTCTATTCACTTCTACCTAGCAAGGGCTTTTTTTCTTTTGCTTCTCAGCCCTTCCAATTTTGTATCGCCCTTTGTGTGTGTTCACGTAACCTAATATCCTTCCAAATCTCAACGATCTATTCATACAAGCTAAAACCTCCCTACCCAAGCCCGACCTAATAATTAAAAGATTAATGTGTTTGAATTAACAAATGAACAATGAGTCTTTACCTAGAATTTTGTTTGGCAGGCAGAGTTATTTCCCTTTGTGGGACTTCTCAAAAGCTTCTGCATTTTGAAAGAAAAAGGGTGTTTTTAATAGCCCCATGACATTTGCGGAACGCATGCCAGGGCAAAAGGTTGTGATGCACGTGCTACAACAGGGTCCTGGCTATGAACATCGCTCACCAGCTTGTGTTTAAAGGTTGACACGCTGACACAATTATGCACAGTAGCAACATGCCCCCACGAAGAAAACTGAGCGATTTGGATAGAGGAAGGGCAATAGGATGGCTACAAGACTGTGTTGCTGCCAAGCAAGTGGCCCAGAGGCTTGCAGTGGCTCCCTCTGTCATCATCAGACTAAAACAGAGATTCCACGCAACTGGAAGAGTGCAGGAGCGACAACGTTCTGGTCGGCCCAGAGTCACCACACAAAGAGAGGATCGTTTCATTCAGAGGCAGGCCATGCAACAAAGAATGGCTACGGCAAACAACAAGCTACCACCAACACTGTTGTTAGTGGTCGGACGATCCGAAACTGCTTACACAACTTGGGCTTGCGTGCAAGGCGTCCAGTCCGAGGAACAACCCTGACTGCTAATCACCGAGCAGCTCGCCGAGCCTGGTGCACTCAACATGTGAAGTAGCAACGTCAGCAGTGGGCTCAGGTGTTGTTTACAGATGAGTCCCGCTTTTGCTTGGAACCTGCTGATGGTCGCATCCGAGTGTGGAGGCGTCGCGGAGAGCGCTTCGCAGAAGGCGCTTTTCTGGAACGACAGCTGTTTTGGCGGAGGCTCTGTGATGGTCTGGGGAGGGATCAGCACACGTCTAAGGACACCTCTGTACCATGTAGTGGGCAACTTGACCGGTGTCCGCTACCAGAATGAGATCCTGCAACCCCTGGTCGTTCCAGCCCTCCAAGCGATCGGCCCTCGTGCGATTCTTCAGGATGACAACGCACCTCCCCATCGCTCTGCAGCTGTAAACATCTTCATCCAGCAGGCCAGGGTCAACAGGATGCTGTGGCCAGCCAACAGTCCGGACCTGAACCCCATAGAGCACATGTGGGACGAGCTTTGTCGTCGGGTACAGCAACATCACCCTCCTCCTGCCAATCTGGGTCAACTGCTGCAATGGCTCCAGCAGGAGTGGAATGGAGTTCCCAAAGCATTCATATGCAACCTGATCCGTTCCATGCGCCAACGATGTGTTGAATGCCTGGCACACAACGGAGGGCACACGCGTTATTGACACTGATTCACATTGTTGTGAATTCCATTTTTGAGGGTTGTCACGTTTGACACACTCTAGCTAAATTGTCGCTGCGGCGTTCGATCTTTGCTTTGTTTGTCATTACTCCTTGGTTGTTCAATTATATAATTTTTTAAAAATGAAAGAATTCCGTCTTGTCTGTTTTGTGTGGCGTGCTTGTAATAAAGTGATCCTTAACTTTTTTTGAAGAGTGTAGTAGCTGTATGAGAAGCAATGGCGTCAGCCACAGCAATGTCTCTTCATATCCAGGGACCAAGTGGGTGCGTGTGCATAAGTCCAGCGATAAGTTTGGGACCTTGCCACCCAAGGTCTTTATTAAAACTTAAAAGATAGCTTAATTTTTCCTTTGAGGTATTTGGCAGAATATTTCTATTTGAGTTTATAAACTGAGTCAGGGGTTGAAAGTGGCATGAGTTCAAATCACACTCCAAAGTCAAATGAGCAATGGTGAGGTCGGATTGACAGGTGCATTTAAGCTCTAGAAATTGGTAATTCCCAGCTTCTGCCCTTAGGCGGTTAATCCTTTTTTATTACACGTGGGCATGCATTATAGGTGTTCATCTGTTTTGATGGGGCTTCCCGAATGAGCCAGCCAGAGCTTACAGCCTTGTGCATATATTTGTTCCTCCATTCTCTCCAGAGAAGAGAGTCTGTAAGGCTACTGATCTCAGAAGCAGACAATGGCAGGTCTACCTCGGAGGCGCCTATGCCTTGGGCAGCTTCTTTAGCGGCCTTGTCCGCTTTCTCGTTGCCATGCACGTTCACGTGTGCTGGACACCAGACCAGGTTAATCTCGCTTCCTTTTTATATTTAGTCAAGTTTTGACTAAATATTTTAACATCGAGGGGGAATCGAAACGAGGGTCGTGGTGTATGTGCGTGCGTGTGTGCGTGCGTGTGTGTGTGTGTGTGTGTGTGTGTGTGTGTGTGTGTGTAGAGCGATTCAGACTAAACTACTGGACCGATCTTTATGAAATTTGACATGAGAGTTTCTGGGTATGAAATCCCCGAACCTGTTTTTCATTTTTTTGATAAATGTCTTTGATGACGTCATATCCGGCTTTTCGTGAAAGTTGAGGCGGCACTGTCACGCCCTCATTTTTCAACCAAATTGGTTCAAATTTTGGTCAAGTAATCTTCGACAAAGCCCGGGGTTCGGTATTGCATTTCAGCTTGGTGGCTTAAAAATTAATTAATGACTTTGATCATTAAAAATTGGAAAATTGTAAAAAAAAAAAAAAATGTATAAAACGATCCAAATTTACGTTTATCTTATTCTCCATCATTTGCTGATTCCAAAAACATATAAATATGTTATATTCGG
This sequence comes from Littorina saxatilis, assembly GCF_037325665.1. Lineage (NCBI taxonomy): Eukaryota > Metazoa > Mollusca > Gastropoda > Littorinimorpha > Littorinidae > Littorina > Littorina saxatilis. Next base: position 33,913 of record NW_027129096.1, read on the forward strand.
ATTAAAAACAAGCTCTGAAAATTAAATATATAAAAATTATTATCAAAATTAAATTGTCCAAATCAATTTAAAAACACTTTCATCTTATTTCTTGTCGGTTCCTGATTCCAAAAACATATAGATATGATATGTTTGGATTAAAAACACGCTCAGAAAGTTAAAACAAAGAGAGGTACAGAAAAGCGTGCTATCCTTCTTAGCGCAACTACTACCCCGCTCTTCTTGTCAATGTCACTGCCTTTGCTATGAGCGGTGGCCTGACGATGCTACGAGTAAAATGGCATTGCGTTCAGTTTCATTCTGTGACTTCGACAGCTACTTGACTAAATATTGTATTTTCGCCTTACGCGACTTGTTTTATAATTTTATTTGCCAGCTCCTTTATGGCAATGACAAGATCATGTCTTTTTGATCTTTTGTTAGATCTTAATGCTTCAATGGCTGCTTTGGAGTCAGAGAATATAGCTATCTTTTGAGGAGGAGTGTTCTTGAGATTGAGATGAACAAGCGACATGCAGATGGCAGCCATACCACATCACAAACAGAACTCTACAGTCCACAGGTGTTTTCTACAGACACACACAAACACACACACACACACACACACACACACACACACACACACACACACACACACACACACACACACACACACACACACACACACACACACACACAGAAGCCGTATAAATATATATCTATTGTATAAATATATAGAGATAGATGACAGTGTATTTTTCGCGTGGCTATAAATTGATTCGACCTTTGCACTTTTACAGTGAGGACAACTTACGGGTCCAAGGAAAGCGTTCTGGACACTGCGGTGACCTTCTAAAAATAGTAACAGAACGCCGGGAATATCCGAAGATGCCCCTAATACCGTACTGCACCATACGAAGGAAGGGAGGTAAACGCTGAAAACACGGAGAAGATAAGGAAGAGTTATGGTACTTGATCCCGAAAAAAAAACCAAAATCGGTTTGCGCTGCAAGCTGAGAGCACGTATTGAAATATCTCATCGACCATATTTTGTTTTGGGTGTATCTGAATATGGACACCAAATTTGAAGCAGATCCATCGAGAACTTTGGCCGTGCATCGCCAACAGACACACACACAGACACAAGTCGTATATATATGAGTTGTTCTTTGCTACTGGTCACAAGTGGGGGTCAGCTCACACGGACGCATTTTTCAATACAGTCTAGGGGAGAAACTGGTCACAAAGCACCCAGTACATGCCAGAGAGATAGGAGAATCGGCACAATCAAAGAAAATACCAAAATCATTCAATAGATATGGAAATATTAAGATTTACTGTGAAAATGCCAGCAAAAATGGCGTCCAAAAACGGGAACGCACACTTGGTGCGTCTTTGAAGACTTACCTCCCGTTCTGTGTTGTTGATAATAGTCGTGTTTGTGCTGTTGTTGTTGAAATAGTATCTAATAAAACTGATGCAGTTCTTGAAATGTTGCAAATTATTGTTGTCTTTGTGAAATGCGAGAGTGTTCTGAGGCGTAATCTGCATACGGCTGATGTCCCACATAGGGTACCCCACTTCGATTAGCGTATCACTCCAAATGAGCTTCATAGCAGAAAAGCAGATACACTACCAACACACTGCATAACAGATCTACAAGTCTGAGCCAGAATCATTGAAATTTACTTTCTGTATAAAATATTGCAATCAAATTTGTTCACGATGTCCCACAAATAACGCAGGTTACCCTCGCCTTCGATTCAAAGTAACTCCAATCTGACTTAATTACAATCGAAACGCAGATGACGAACTGATTCACCACAAATTTGTGGTATTTTACACACAAATTTCAACTGTGTTGTTTCGCGATAAACAGCCATAAACAAACAAATGTGGCGCCGTCACGTCGCCTTGGAAGGAATAACGCAGGTGACCAAGGCTTGTTTCCGATACCTGTCTGATTAAAATCATCGTTTTTTCACGAATGACGGCTCTTTGGCAGATCTGGTGAGTTGGAAACTGTCTATGAATGTTTCATTTAATGTCAAATGCGTACATTCTTGTCGATATTGTTACCTTTGGGCTCATAAATTAAGTCAATCGTCGTGTTGTCCGAAAGTGACTTTTGTCAGCATAGAACTTACTGTGCTTTGATCATTGACTGAGAAGAATCTTCCGATGACACTAGTTCATTTCACTACGCGACTGCAGATCTGCAAGGAAACTTATGGCAGGGGAAATAAGCTTAACTGAAGACGAATAAGCGGAGTAACTGTTCTTCAACGGATTGCTCTTACACTGATCTAAATATTTAGATCTTGTCGTCTGCTAGTCTGCTAGTAAGTAGTCTTCGGTCGTGTGAAAGTCACATCTATTTCGACTGTGTGCATCGATCCGTGTAGTGAAATGTTGATCTTTGATGATTTGGCAACATAACTTCGCTAAATGTGCTTCGAGTGTATCTCCCCGTTAACCGCATTTTAAAACGTCTTTTAACAAGACCATGTTTCGACAGCCCAGACGGGGAGGATCCTCGATAGCTCACAGGGTATATAATGTTTTCCGCCGTTTTTTGAAGAATCCTTTCAAATTTGCTATTCCAAAAGTACCTTATGACACGACTCGAGTGGCAAAGAACATTCTCTGCAATTCCTGTCTCAGTCCGTGCAGCCGTTTCGGGTCCTATCGTCATCATACAAACATACACACAGTCACACAAGAACCAGCTTTAAAAGTTAGATTATGTAGGAACCATGTGAACCAGTGATTTTTTCTTATGTACAACAGATACTACAGTATTTCTGCTTTATGAAAAGCAATATTTCAAAAACAAAACTAGAGATTTGAATTTTGACCACTTTTCCCCCTTTCTGTCACCAGTACTGAAGAACAACTCATATACTAGAATGAATACCCGCTTCGCCGGGAAGAAGTACTTAGAGCCGTACGCCGGCTTCGCCGGGTCCGAACAATGGACCCGCCAAGCTTAGGTCCCTCCCAGATTCGTGGAATGGGAACAGCACGAAAATGATTCAGTGGCCATAATGCCATTCCTGACCATATCGAGTCCCATCCTTGTCGACGAATGTAACCGTGTTAATCACCTTTGGAGGCGAACTCCACTCAAACAGGATTGAGCAATCTATAGCTTATCTGTAAGCCCTTTTGAACTGTTATGGCTTTTCAAAGGAAGGCCAGTACATACAAATACACAAAAGCCGGAAGACCACATCACAAACTGAACTGAACAATCCCCAGGTGTTGCTCACATAGAGAGACACACACACACACACACACACACACACAAACACAGAGAAGCCGTATCTATAGAGAGATAGGTGACAGTGTATTTTTCGCGTGGCTATAAATTGATTCGACCTTTGCACTTTTACAGTGAGGATAATTTACGGGTCCAATTTACGTTCTGGACACTGCGGTGACCTTCTAAAAATAGTAACAGAACGCCGGGAATATCCGAAGACGCTCCACTCATACTATAGTGCACCATACGAAGGGAGGGAGGTAAACGCTGAAAACCTGGAGAAGATGAGAAGATAAGGAAGAGTTACTTATAATGGTGAAATGAACACAAAAACCAAAATCAGCTCAGCGCTGCGCGCTGAGAGCACGTGTTGAAATATCTCATCGATGATATTGTGTCCGGGGTGTAGCTGAATACGGTGTCCAAATTTGAAAAAGATCCACCGAGAACTTTGGCTTTGGTGTGTCGGTATGGGGGCCCGGGTAGCTGAGGTGGAACCAAAATAGCTGAGGTGGAACCAAAATCGGTTCAGCGCTGCGCGCTGAGAGCACGTGTTGAAATATCGACCAGGTTGTGTCCTGTACCGGGTCTACCTGAATATGCCCACCAAATTTGAAGCAGATCCATCGAGAATTTTGGCCGTGCATCGCGAACTCACACACAGACAGACACACACACAGACACACAGACAGACACAAGTCGTATATATATATATAGATATATAGATATACTGGATGAATACCCGCTTCGCCGGGTAGCAAGTAGAGCCGAATACCCGGCTTGAGTGGCGCACCGTACGCTGGCTTCGTCTGGTCCGAACCATGGACCCGCCAAGCTTAGGTCCCTCCCAGATTCGTGGAATGGGAACAGCACGAAAATGATTCAGTGGCCATAATTATGACGGCTTACTAGTGCCAAAACCTCATAATTGTAATTATCAAGGGAAAATTAGTAATTTTCCTTTGATAGTTACCATTTTCACGTGTTAATTACTAATTTTCCCGGGAAAATTACTCATTTTCCTGGAACAATTACTAACTTTCACCTGTTAATTACTAATTTTTAGTTTTGGCTCACTTCCTGACGGATTGCTAGTGCCAAAACTAAAAATTAGTAATTTTCCCGTGAAAATGAGTAACTAACAGGTGAAAAGAGTAACTGACAGCGTTAATTAGTAATTATCACGTGATAATGGGTAACCCCAGGTTTTGGCACTAATAAGCCGTCATAGGGCTTACTAGGGCCAAAACCTCATAATTGTAATTATCAAGGGAAAATTAGTAATTTTCCCTTGATAATTACCATTTTCACGTGTTAATTACTAATTTTCTCGGGAAAATTACTAACTTTCACCTGTTAATTACTAATTTTTAGTTTGGCTCACTTCCTGACGGATTGCTAGTGCCAAAACTAAAAATTAGTCATTTTCCCGGGAAAATTAATAATTATCCCGTGAAAATGAGTAAGTAACGAGTGAAAACAGTAACTGACAGCGTTAATTAGTGATTATCACGTGATAATGGGTAACCCCAGGTTTTGGCACTAGTAAGCCGTCATACATAATGCCATTCCTGATCATATCATGTGGAGTCCCATACTTGTCGACGGCGCCCAATGTAACTGAGTGCCGAGACACCTTTGGAGGCGAAGTCCACTCATCCAGGATTGAGAAATGTAGAGCTTATCTCTAAGCTCTTTTCAATCTGTGATGGCTTTTCAGAGGAAGGCCAGGACATACAGACTCTGATTGATAAAATCGTTTATTTAACGTCACTCTGTAAAAACATTGGCGACATTTGTCTTAGATTAAGAACACACACAGGCACGCACACAAACTTTCCCTTTATGTACAGTGGTTCACCACCCTCCCGCCCCCCGCACACTCTCGCTCATCTAATTAAAAATGGTGTTAAGAGATACTTGGATATAAAATGGTATTTTTAAAAGTTCTGATAAAAATATATAGTAGCTGTATGAGAAGCAATGGCGTCAGCCGCAGCAACGTCTCTTCATATCCAGGGACCAAGTGGGTGCGTGTGCATAAGTCCAGCGATAAGTTTGGGACCTTGCCACCCAAGGTCTTTATTAAAACTTAAAAGATAGCTTAATTTTTCCTTTGAGGTATTTGGCAGAATATTTCTATTTGAGTTTACTGAGTCAGGGGTTGAAAGTGGCATGAGTTCAAATCACACTCCAAAGTCAAATGAGCAATGGTGAGGTCGGATTGACAGGTGCATTTAAGCTCTAGAAATTGGTAATTCCCAGCTTCTGCCCTTAGGCGGTTAATCCTTTTTATTACACGTGGGCATGCATTTTAGGTGTTCATCTGTTTTGATTGGGCTTCGCGAATGAGCCAGCCAGAGCCTATAGCCTTGTGCATATATTTGTTCCTCCATTCTCTCCAGAGAAGAGAGTCTGTAAGGCTACTGATCTCAGAAGCAGACAATGGCAGGTCTACCTCGGAGGCGCCTATGCCTTGGGCAGCTTCTTTAGCGGCTTTGTCCGCTTTCTCGTTGCACGTTCACGTGTGCTGGACACCAGACCAGGTTAATCTCGCTTCCTTTTTTTATAATTTTATTTGCCAGCTCCTTTATGGCAATGACAAGATCATGTCTTTTTGATCTTTTGTTAGATCTTAATGCTTCAATGGCTGCTTTGGAGTCAGAGAATATAGCTATCTTTTGAGGAGGAGTGTTCTTGAGATTGAGATGAACACTGAAGCGACATGCAGATGGCAAGGAGCTCAGCTGAGAAGATCGAGTTTCTGTTGCACAGTTTAAATTTCCCAGTCATGTCATCGCTGGGGATTACAAAAGCTGCGCCAGCCTTCTTGTCATCCAACACTGACCCGTCTGTGTAAACATGAACATGGCCTTTGTATACAGTATCAATGTGCTCAAGGGCTTGTATCCTGAGTAATAACTGATCATCCTTTGTAGCTGTGCAATATTCTGTGTCAAAATTCATTTCTTTCATTGTCCATGAGGGATCACGAGATATGGGGTTTTGGGCCACATCATTTGGGTCGACACTGATTTCACTAAAGAGTGAAGCATTGAATTGAGCCAGTGAGGAGAAAGTAGTGCCAAAGTGGGCCTTTTTGTTTTGGACATGATTGTAATGCGGTTGTAGCTCCTCTTTTGTTGAGTTTTGCACTGTGTTGGCTCGAACATTGCAATCTGCGCAGCACTTACGCCGCCACATGTCAAGAGGGAGGAGTCCTGCTTGGTGGTATACAATGGCCTGCTTTGAATGCCTTGGGTGTCCGAGGGCAAGCCGAAGGGCACGACATTCCGCTGACTGTAGCTTATCAAGCCATTTTCGAGCCGACGAGAAGTAGGCCTCCTGTCCATATGATAGTCTTGATCTTATAAGAGCTCTGGTGATGTTTGTTAGAATAACTGGGCACTTTGCCCATGGTTGGGCAGCCAGTATTTTAAGAAGGTTGATGGTCTTATTTGCTTTGCTTAAAAGATACTTTAAGTGAGCAGTCCATAGTCCATTTGAGGTGAAAAGTACGCCCAGATATTTCACCTGCTGACTGGGTGAGACAACAGATTTATCTAGTGAGAACTGTATCTTTTCTCGATCTTCCAGTTTTCGGTTTGTAAAGACAACGAATACAGTTTTCTCGGCAGAGAGAGTGAAGCCATTCTCCCGCATATAGTTCGGCTGAAAAGCAGCCATACCAGGTCACAAACAGAACTCTACAATCCACAGGTGTTTTTTTACAGACACACACAAACACACACACACACACACACACACACACAGAAGCCGTATATATATACATATCTATATGTACAAATATATAGAGATAGATGACAGTGTATTTTTCGCGTGGCTATAAATTGATTCGACCTTTGCACTTTTACAGTGAGGATAATTTACGGGTCCAATTTACGTTCTGGACACTGCGGTGACCTTCTAAAAATAGTAACAGAACGCCGGGAATATCCGAAGATGCCCCCTCCTACTGTAGTGCACCATACGAAGGAAGGGAGGTAAACGCTGAAAACATGGAGAAGATAAGGAAGAGTTATGCCGTAGTTGATCCCCCCAAAAAACCAAAATCGGTTTGCGCTGCGCGCTGAGAGGACGTATTGAAATATCTCATCGACCAGATTTTATCCGGGGTGTATCTGAATATGGACACCAAATTTGAAGCAGATCCATCGAGAACTTTGGCCGTGCATGGCGAATACACACGCACCCACACACACACACACACACACACACACACACACACACACACACACACACAGACAGACAGACACAAGTCGTGTATATATATATAGATATATGTATTTATGTGTGTGTGTGTGTGTGTGTGTGTGTGTGTGTAAGACTGAGTGTGTGTGTGTATGCGGGCGTACGTGTGTGTGTGTGTGTGTGTGTGTGTGTGTGTGTGTGTGTGTGTGTGTGTGTGTGTGTGTGTGTGTGTGTGTGTGTGTGACTCGGAACGAATTGTGAATTAGTTGAACGATAGCTGCTGAAATAGGACCAAAACAACAACAAGAACACAACAACAATAAGAACAACAAAAGCAACACCCCCACAAACACCACCACCACCACCGCCACCACCACCACCACCACCCCTACCACCACCACGAACATTTCACCTTTACCTCAATTACGAAAAATTCGAAAACTTGTAGTGCTCCGCTGTAAGCATGTTGTATTTTGTTGTGTGTGTAAATGAAAAGAGGGGTTAATCATATTCCCCCATGACACAATGGGTATGTTTATGTGAGCACTTATCATACGGTTGTAATTTGTGGAGCTCCTCTGTAAGCATATTGTTGTATCGTGTTGTGTGTGAATAAGAAATGGTGTTTCACCAAGGGTACGTGAGGATTGTGGCGGTCAATGAGGCGTGTGGAGATCCCACCCCTGCCTGCGACGATGGTCACTACTGTGAAGATAGCAAGTGCAGTGAGTATCATCATAAGCTTGTGTGTGTGTTCGTGTTCGTTTGTGCGTGTGTGTGTGTGTGTGTGTGTGTGTGTGTTTGTGTGTATGTGTGTATGTGTGTGTTTGTGCGTTTGTGTGTGTGTTTGTTTGTGTGTGTGTGTGTATATGTGTGTGTTTGTGTGTGTGTGAGTGCGTGCGTGCGTGCGTGTATGTGTGTAGTGTGTGTCGGGCGGGCATGTATGTGCGTGTGTGTGTGTGTGTGTGTGTGTGTGTGTGTGTGTGTGAGTGTGTGTGTGTGTGTGTGTGTGTGTGTGTGTGTGTGTGCACGATAATTCATCATCATTATCATCATTATCATCATCATCATCATCGTCGTCATCATCATCATCATCATCATCATCATCATCATCATCATCATCATCATCATCGTCATAGTTTAATTAAATATTACAGAGATCAAGGCTGGTATGAACTGCAGTGATAGCCCTGCTGACCAATGCATAAAGGGGGCAACCTGCAACAACGCCAAGTGTGAATGTGGGGCGAACCACACAGCAAACGCAGACATGACAATGTGCCGTGAGATATTTTGTTTCTTGGCTTCTCTTTGATTGCTTTGTATGCGGTCTGAACTTGCTATAGTGATCTTGCATGTGTAAGTGTGTGTGTGTGTGTGTGTGTGTGTGTATGTATGTGTGTGTGTGTGTGTGTGTGTGTGTGTGTGTGTGTGTGTGTGTGTGTGTGTGTGTGTGTGTGTGTGTGTGTGTGTGTGTGTGTGTGTGTGCAATTCGATGTGACATGTCTTTATTGCGGAGTTAACCCGTGATTTGTAAAAATGTAAAAACATTTTACAAATCACGTCGAACCTAAAACCGCGATTTGTAAAAATGTAAAAATGTCGCATTCCACAAAGTAATGCATGCCTTTTATCATTATTAATATTTGTTGTTTAGAGCCTCTACGCTGAGTGGTGGGGGTGGTTTTAGATCCACATCCCATTTTGGTGCAATCCCATTTTGCCGCCGTCCCATTTTTTGTCCAATCCCATGTTACTAACATGTCATAACAATAGCGCGACATCCTATTTTGACACCATATCCCATTTGGCCGCCTTGACGTTTCACCGCCATTCCATTTCGCCCCCATCCCATTGTCGCGACATTTCACTAAGCCAAGCGTCATTTTACTACCGTGTCATAACAATAGCACGACATCCCATTTTGACACCATCCCGTTTGGCCGCCATCCCATTTTGATTTATTCTTCTTGCCAAGCCTCACTATACTACTATACTGCGTTATTCAACTAAGTCGGCTTAAGATTTATATATATATATATATATATATATATAAAACATCAGAAATTGTGAAAGAAACAATTGAAAGTCAGCAGAGACTTTCTTCCGAGACTTGTTAAAATCTCTTAGCAGAGTAAGAGAGAGAGTAATAAGTATCCCTTCAGAGACAGCCTATTGGGAGCATCAGACCCTCCTCAAGGGGGACCGAGATATACAGAGCAAAGTCGCAAGGTAATCTAGTCCTGAGGAGGACCATTGTATTAGTACCTAGACCAGACACGTGTTTCGACACTATTGTGTCTCATCAGTGGTCAGGTGGTACTGATGGCGTGAGTTGTCAACCCATGGTATCCAACTAAGAAGCAAACCATTCTCTGAATGGTAGCTTCTGTTGGCATGGGAGACTACCCTCATCTGACAACCCCAAGAGGATATCTGTGAAGGGAAACACTTTGATTTAAGGCCAAAGTGTAGAATTGATATTTATTAAGAAAGAATTTAGAAATTTAGACAAGTTTTAACCAAGAAATTAGGTTAAAACAAGGGAAATTTGAAAAAGCCTAAAGGGAGGTAACTCTGTACCAGCCTGCAGATCCAGAAATGGATACAATATAATTATATATAAGTCCCCACAAAGGGACTTTGCATTGTAAATCTCGGTCCCCCTTGAGGAGGGTCTGATGCTCCCAATAGGCTGTCTGTGAAGGGATACTTTTTCTCTCTCTTTTTCTCTGCTAAGAGATTTTAACAAATCTCGGAAGAAAGTCTCTGCTGACTTTCAATTGTTTCTTTCACAATTTCTGATGTTTTATATATGTATATTTTTAAACGCACAAAATGCATAACATGTTGAGGCGGCACTGAGATACTTCATCTATTTATCAAATGTCTTGAACATTCTTTGGTCCAGTGCGGACTGGGATTGCATTTTAGTTGAACGCTTATACATAGTTCAGTTAATTGGTTATTCAATATTTTACAGGGCATCAAAATTGCAAAAGTGAATCCCTCGATTTAAAGAAAATAATCCAATAATCCCAAGAAACATATAAATATGTTTTGATTTGATATTAAACCCCAAAACAGCGAAAGTCCGTTGTGTGCAAATTGGGTCCATATCGTGACGGTTTTTAGTCAGCCATTTTCCGGGGAAGACTTTTTAGTTCCGTGTTGGTGTTCTGGCCGTAAGATTAACTAAATGTTTTGATATCGCTCCAGGCGACTTGTTCGTTGTTAATGTTGTTAATTATGTTGTTGTTGTTGATTGTATTTCATGAATTTCTTTCTTTCTTTCTTTATTTTGTGTTTAACGTCGTTTTCAACCATTCAAGGTTATATCGCGACTGGGAAAGGGGGGAGATGGGATAGAGCCACTTGTCAATTGTTTCTTGTTCACAAAAGCACTAATCAAAAATTTGCTCCAGGGGCTTGCAACGTAGTACAATATAGTACCTTACTGGGAGAATGCAAGTTTCCAGTACAAAGGACTTAACATTTCTTACATACTGCTTGACTAAAATCTTTACAAAAATTGACTATATTCTATACAAGTAAAACTTAACAAGGATAAAAGGAGAAACGGAATCCGTTAGTCGCCTCTTACGACATGCTGGCCCTTTGCTGGGGAGCAT
>NW_027129096.1:52500-105000 GCF_037325665.1 Littorina saxatilis
GCTTCGCCTCTTGTTAAACTAAGTTCTCACGCCAGTCAAAGGGTTGAGATGGTTTTGATTCTGTCTCCCGTGACACAGGAATGAAGGTGGGAGGAGCCTGTACGGGTGACACACACTGTGTCATGAACGCAGAGTGCAAGAGCGAAAAGTGTGCGTGCAAAGGGACCTTCATTTCGGATGGAGAGTACTGCAGCAAGTATTGTACTGAGTGTGCGTGTGTGTGTGTGTGTGTGTGTGTGTGTTTGTGTGTGTGTTTATGTGTGTGTGTGTGTATGTCTGTGTGTGTATGACTATGTATATGTGTGTGTGTGTATGTGTGTGTGTGTGTATGTGTGTGTGTGGATGGCGGTGGTGGTGATGGTGGTTGGGGCGGGAGATGTGTAGCTCCGAGGGAATCAAACACACACACACATCCATGACGCTAATACTTTACTGGTGACATCTTTTTGCATTTTGCTTCACTTTAGCGTCAGAAAAAACAAAGGGGAATAATAAGAGGAGAAGTGAAAGTCAAACAAAACTGTTGTTTTTGTAGTCATAATCGTTTCCCAGGAAGAAAACATATATGCGTTTTTTCATGAACAAGATCATATATTATCAATAACATGTCCATTTTTCAGAATCTGGATCAGCAGCCGTGGTTGCCTCCCTTCTCCTCCTGGTGGCTGCCTTAGTGACGTCACGCCTGATGTAAACACGTGATCAATAAGCCAAAGAACAAAAGTGTTCATTACCCCTGTTTTGAGTGTCAAAAATATGTGAGAAATTGATATTTGGGTGTAATTGTCAAACTTTCAAAGTACAAATCAGAGAACATCCAGAAGCAACATCTTAACCAGAAATTCAGCTTTTAACTTTTGTTAGTGTTGTTGTTGCAACCTGGAACAGTATAAATAATGATTGAATAGGGGTGTTTTTAACTTGAAGAATTGAATAACGTTTTAGAACCGGTTTAAATGTTTGAACATATGCAATTGTTAAGAGCGTTATACTTTACACCAGGACAATGATGCATGTTTGTTTGCCTATTTCTGCTTTTTAGTAGCTTGGACGCTCTCGCTCTTTACACGGAATGAAACAAATAGCCCTTGATGGAGAATGCTTGGCTTATGCTTAGTCCAGAATTGTGAGCTACAGAATGTGCAATACATGTTAATACACTTTGAAAACATTCCCGACAAAAAGTTCTGTTGTTGTTTCGAAACCGAACAACAGCAAAAGGAGCACAATGTCCATTTTGAAATGAATGCGCAATTTTCTTTAAGACATATCGGATGACGATCAAGTAGAAATGTTTATCTGTTCAAGATGTCTATTAAGAATGCAAAAGAATTTTTTCTGTAACAAGGAAAATACAAGAGGTTAAGCTGAAGTGGTTTCAAATGAAAATTAACTACAGAGTGCTTGTGACAAATTCAATCCTCAGGGACATGGGCGTGCTCGCGAGCAATCTTTGCAATTTTTGCAAAGTCGAAAGAGACACAATTTATCATTATGTATGGCACTGCGAGCACGCACAGGCCTTTTGGGTAGACTTTGAGAACTATTTGCGCGACAAATGCCATAATTGTTCAAGGCTTAAACTTAACTCTACAATTGTACTTTTTGGCTATGATGATAATATTAAAACAGATGCAGACTTTGACCATGTTTTATTAATCGCAAAATTCTATGTGTATAAATGCAGGATTGCAAACACAAGACCAAGACTTCTTGTTTATTTACAAGAATTAGCATATGCACATCAGGTGGATAAATATGTACATCGAATAACAATGAGACAGGATCAGTATATTCAAAAATGGGCATCATACTTAGGAATTGTGTAATGAATCATAATAACATGTTTTGTTTGGGCAATTGTTACTGCAACCTTGCAATTAAAATCAACTTTTTGAGTACTGATGTTTCTAAAAACTGTAATGTTTTGTCCGCCATGAAATGCAATCATTTGTATTACATGTACTTGTTTCATATATGTGCACTGCCAGTTTGCCATGATTGTTTGATGAGTGTTGTTGAATAAAAAAAAAGTTGAAAAAAAAAGAATGCAAAAGAAAGTGAAAAAATGCACCTTGTCAAGATATCTTACTGTGCAATACAGAGCGCAGCACTTGCTTTTCCTTGAACCTTGAAAATGACAAGCAAAAAGTTTTATTTTTTATTTTTTAAAAAGCAAGTAAAATCGCCCAACTTTACAAAGACATATCACTTATCTGCACCGAGGAATGCAAATTTACCAAAACATATCGAACAGTATCACGAAATTTACCCTTTTTTTAAAATTTATCTTTTAAACATATCACATCACTTTACAGCATGTGATTTTGTATTCCAGATCTTAAGAAATGTATCACATTTTGACGAACTAACTCTGTTTAAAAATTTCTTGTTATGACCAGACTTCAGCATCAGACAGGCAGAGCAAAAGGTTCCTGCATCCACTCCATGCATGCAGCAACAACCAAATTAAAACGTCTTAAAGTGATGACAGCTTCGACGGGATTTTAATGCAGTATTTATATAACAAGGTTGGCAACATAAGGGCGCAAAGGCGGCTGTAGGCATGGCTCTTAAAACCCTACTCCCCCTAAGCTGAAGACGCCTAATCCGTAATTGGACCGGAGGGTGTTTCGTAATTCTACGAATTGATATATTCTTTTCCCTCATACGCTGCCTTTTGTTTCGCGAAGACTTCCGATCTGTTCTTTGGCAGCGGGCCCCGCGTGCATACGGCCGCTGAAGGAGATGTTACCCTTTCAGATTCCAGTCGTATGCCAGCATGCGATCTGATCCGAGTTACCATTCGTAGATGGAGAAAAGGTCAACAACTAGGGGACCCAGTATCCGTTCATACCTCCGCTTACATTGGCGTTCGGGCATTCCAGAATCCTGGGTATTTGTTGCGTTTACGCAATCACACCTTTGTATTTAGGTGTCTACATTGAATTTCTTGGCTAAAGCCTATGTTAAATTTTAGGTAAGCCAGTTACTTGTATTAGCCATGTCTACTTATGCCATCAAACTGGCGACTCCAGATTTTTCAAAGTTTGGTTAGAGCCAGTTTCCGCCACCCCTGTGCCCTAATGTAACTCTAGTACACTGTCTACAACTTTTACTTTATCTCAAAACAACAATGTTAGGTTTATAACATTTTGGAACATTTCGCTTTGAAATTCTAAAATCAATGAATTTTGCAAATGTGTCGACAGCTTACTAAAGGTTAAGGAACAATGCATATGTTATTATGTAAAAGAAGTTCTTAACGTTCAGAGTAGATGATTGTGGTTAGACCCCTTCCTCATCGTTGGAAATATGTCCAGGTCTGCCTCGGCGAGATCCGCGCTACCTTGTGCCTGAAAGTCCACTTTCTCCAACAGAGCGCGGGCAATCACGTCCCCTTCTGCCCCCAGAACCAATTAGCCCCTTGCACGGCATTTATGCTGCTTGCGCGCAGCTCCATAATTTGCCAAAGTAAGACCATTAGTTCTTGGGATCACGACAGAGTATATCAACACAATTGAAATGTACCACATTCTCGAGGTTGTGACCAGATCACGAACAGCCAGGTGGCACTGCCAATGGCTCCAAAATGTAGCACAATGTCTGTAAAATGTGTATTTTGCTCTGTCATAGTAGTGGAAACCCGTTACAGCTGTGCAGGCCTGGACTGACAACGAGTGGGGGATGCAGAGGTGCTTCCTGATAGTGTGAAGGTGCGTCTTTAGCCAGATCATACAGCTTGACCCATGCACGAGAATACCTGAAACTAAGAGTTGATTATTAGAAAACCTCTCTAACAAGAGATTGCAGCCGCATACTGGTTTGTGTCTGCCTGTTTTAATCTGTTCTTTTAACAAATGAGATTATTGATGACGGTCTTATTTGTTCCAACCGGGACCCACATGCGTTTGTTGGGTTGTGTGTGGGTGCAAGCATTCTTTTAATTGCATTTTAGATGTTTATACTTGGTCTGATTTGCGATTTGCTGTTGTTGTCATAATTATGTTGTTTGGTTGCTAAAGGGCAGATGAACTATACTTTTCCATCCATTGATTGTTTGTGGAGAATACATTGTCTTATGTCTGACGAACGACCAAAGACAAACACCTCCCTTTTTATGGTTGTAGGCCTATCGGGACTGCAACGCTGGCTGTCCTGTTCCTGGGTAGATTGAATGAAAACTCCATTAAATGGACTAGTTGCCTTTTTGCGATACAGCCTGAAACTGATATCTGGTCAGACATGAGCCATCAACATGAATGACGAGTAAATTGTGAATGTTGGAGGAGCTGCAAGGCAAAACAAAAAACAAAACAACATTGCATTAACTGCTGGCACACATCCGGGGAATCACCCACAAATCTATCAACGTAGCGTCCCTGTTAAAGGAAGGCATCGGGAATGTAAACTTAATATGTGACCCTCCACCACGAAATGAGTCGCATGTCACCTCGCGCGGTTCTGCGCTAGGCTTAATATAAATCCGGGGAGAGTCTGGTAACAGTGTGAGGGTCACCTTAGTCACAGGCTTACAACTCAAACAGTTTTAGCTCTTTTCTAAAACGATTTTCACCACTGGATAGAGCATAAACAGGGCCGGACTACCGGGGGGGTTATGGGGGTTGCGCAACCCCCCCCCTAGCCTAAACATGTACCTTACTTATTTAATTTTTTTTTTATTATTGCTTATTTTATGCCGTTTCATGCAAGGAGCGACCATTTTCCCATCTCAGAATATGACCTACCCGTCAGCTTCAGGGGGCTTCGCCCCCTGACCCCCACAACGAGGGGGGGGGGGGGGTTCTAGGGTTTCCGGACCCCCCCCCAGCCAAAAAATAAAAATATTGAATGAGGTATGCATTTCTTTATTTTACATTGAGTTTCAATTTTTGGGGTATTAATCAGTGACAAAATCTGCTGCCTGAAACTGGTAATGATCATCCTCAGAATGCACCAGATTGCACCATTTTGCATCCTTTTTTTCAAAATTTTCACCACTGGCAACCCCCCCCCTCCTCTTCGCCTAGTCCGGCCCTGATAAAAAACTCTGTAGGAAAATATAAAAATATGAAAATCATGCAAAGGTGACATGCGACTCATTCTGTGGTGGAGGGTCACATATTATTTATGTAATTCTATTTCCCCCTGGAAGTGGAAGCTTTCAAACACATCGAATGCACTTCTATATATGTACGTAATTGAAGCAAAGAAGACGTCTTTCATATTAACAGTCTTCCTAAGATAATAATGTTCACGATCCCTGCATACATAGTATAACCAAGCAGAATCATCTTCTTGACTTCTTGACTTGTATACTGTAAGCTGCAGCGGTTGCTGCCAAATTCTAAAAGAAAGAAAAACACTCTGACTCACAATACATGTGTTCAGCAATGGACCCTCACAATGAATAAACAAGGATGCTGGTAGATAGACTTCCCCCCCCCCCACACACACACAAACAGAAAATGTGCTGACATTAATCTATTTTTTGGGTCCCCCTCATAAAGGGGGAGGGGGGGGGGTGGCACGACCTGAAGTGCATCTGTGTCGAGGTGTCCTTGGACTTCAAACTGCTTGCATCTGTGAAGATATTAAATATTAAACTGACATATACCGGGGGGAACATGGTCTGAAGTGCATATGTGTCGAGGTGTCCTTGGACTTCAAACTGCTTGTATCTGTAAAGATATTGAATGTTAAACTGACATATACCACTGTTCTCCCCGCATCCTTGGTGGACACTGCAGCGTTGCTAAATCTGGTGGGATGCCTGCCTTCGGGATGGAATAATACAAATTAAATACAAGCATAAACTCCTTCCCCCAACTGCAGTTGATATTAGAACCTTGTTTGTCGGGTAAATAATGAGTGTCACCCTGGCAGCCACGGGAATGAACTGGCAACCAGCTTAGCCGCTTCTTGCGATGTTCCAAACATAATAACAAATATCGCGGATATTTTGCGAGGGCTGCTCGGATACCAAAAAGGTCTATTTATACTATCAAAGCCATAATCTACAAATCAATCTTTATCTGTTCAGGTATGGACCTTTCAGTATAAATTGAAGTTGATATATTAATACTGGAACTTGAACTTAAAAGGCAAAAGCAACAACTCTATTCTTTGAAAAGCGAATTATCGAGTTACACACCCTTCACAGCTTCACGTTAACCATCAGTTTCTGGTCACATACCCCGCCAGGCCTTCACACACAATACAAACACCCTTTCCTTTAAACACCCATTCTTAAAGTCATAATCGGACAACTCGAAGGTTGGAAAGTTTTAAAATTAGGAGCCCAGAAGCAGATAACGCAACGGTCGTGTCTCTGCAAACGCACGAATCTTCTGCACAGCGCTTGCCTCTTTAAATCCTACCGCCGCCGATTAGCTCGTGTGACCTGCAGCTGTTTGTCGCATTTTAGATTCAGAGGCACACAACTTCGTGATGAAATCTCCAACTGAAATTGTAAAATTAAGGAAAGTGTGTGATGCGGGTTTACAACGGGTCAGGGGTAAAACAAACCACGAGATCTGGTGTGTGGTATACGCAAGATAAACGGCCATTTAATCGAACTGGGTCATTTAATAAACATGTTGAGGCAGACTGGGCCTTTAAAGCTACCCGCAAACCGGTTTTCCTTCTGTCACTTTATTACCTCTGTTTGTGACGTCGAGTGCCTGCCGTGTACGTCACAGAACGTCCTGTCAACGTTTTTATACCGAGGGCTAGATCTGGCGCGAAATGAAATTGTCAAAGTTGCGCCCCAAGTTGCACCCTAAATCACCTCTCACCGCCTGTTAATATATTCACTGATAATACCTTCACTGTGCAAGGTTCCGGTGTAACACGAGAAAATTACTCCCAGGAGATTTTTACTTCGGAGTAAACATTTCGTACGAAAAAGTTACTCCCTTTACGAAAAAAGCACTCCCCCATTACACGAGAAAATTACTCCCCAAGACAGGTGAGTTCCGAGTAAACATTTCGTACAAAAATGTTACTCCCCTGACGAATAAATAACGAATAAATTACTTCACCCTAACACAAGCAATTTAATTTCCCATGCCAGGTGTACGAAATTTTTACTCCCTTGTCCCCTGTTAGTCTTGGTGGTGGAAGGGGTGGAAGGAGGGTAGCGCGACATTCGTGTGCGCGAGATCACTTATTGGCATTATCCCTTCTCCCGCATCCCATTTTTGCGTACGAGATTTTTACTGGAAGTAAAAAAAATGGGGAGTAAAAATTTCGTGGAGTGTGTCATTTTTTCTTGCCTTGGGGAGTTCTTTTCTCGTACGAAAAGTGTACTCGGAGTAAGAATTTCGTACGAAATATTTACTCCGGAGTAAATTTTTCGTGGAGTAAAAATTTCGTGTTACACCGGCGTTGGGGAAGAACGAGGTTTAATCACGTTATCCCTTTGTAATTAGTCTAATGATCTGCTCCGAGTTACGAATCGCCTCGCGCTGCAGTATGTAGATCTACAATTTGTCCAACTTCTTCACTTCTTTTGATAATTTCATATAGGCTAAGTTATAAGACATACGCGGTGGCTAAGAATGCCGTAACGGACCTTTCTGATGATAGATTTACATTTAATCCCCGAGTACGCAGTACTAGGGTCCAACAGACTTTAATTGTGTGTCTGTCTGTCTGTCTGTCTGGACTTAACAGCTTATTGCTGGGAAACTACTGGGCGCAGTTCGTTCAAAAGTTCATACACTAACTTGATAATAGGTCCGATCGATCGTATTAAAACTTCATAATGTTACCTGGGACCTAAATGCGAAATAAATCACAAAAGCTACTCTTAACGGTGGGAGTTTTTGCGGTGGGAGGCTGGTCTAAAGGGGAGACTTGCGCGGCGAACACGTCACGCAGTGACGAGAAAAGCATGATTTCAGTGCAAGCCAGACAACGGGTGGGGAAATGGTCTCGGCAAAGAAATTACAATGCAGGGTTTGGTCTCGGTGAAAGAGAGACAGAGAGCACGAGAGAGTCTATGGCCAAAGTGATCCGGGTTCGATTCATTTTGTGCACATGTGTTAGTGTTACTGTTTGTGTGTGTGTGTGTGTGTGTGTGTGTGTGTGTGTGTGTGTGTGTCTGTGTGTCTGTGTGTGTGTGCATGAGTCTGTACTCGTGTGTGTGTGTGTGTGTCTGTGTGTGTGTAAGAAAGAAAGAGAGAGGGAGGGAGTGAGGGAGAGAGAGAGTGTCTGTGTGTGTGTGTGTGTGTGTGTGTGTGTGTGTGTGTGTGTGTGTGTGTGTGTGTGTGTGTGTGAATGTCTGAAGAGTACTCGGGTCCAGCGCGAGCGTTTTTTTTATCCTGGCTTCCTTTCATCTTTTGATCAGTTCAATCTGTTTGTCTAAGAATGTTGAATCGGGCCTTGTTAGCACACACAGGTCTATTGACTGTGAATTGTGCATGATGCACACTTTATCAAATTCATTCCAATGATAAAATATTAGCATCAGAATACAAACAGAACCATCATAATACCATACGATACCACAAAGGATACTTCTGATCACGGATTGCTCAGGATATACAGCGATATACATCGATACAAATTTTTTCTCCGTTACGACACGTCTTACCACGCCAAGTTCAAGACGAAAAAGAAAGTTGGGAGATTTACCTCCCTTGACTTATCCTCGGTGCGACTTTCTACAGAAAAGTGAACAAATGATCATTTTCGACCGTCTTACCAGTTACATGTCTTACAGCCAAACCAGGTCATAACCAAATGTAAGTAAAAACTTAAATTGTTGTACAATTGCGAGTTGTTAAATGCATTGTTTACCCAACAGATCCAACACCAGTAACTTTATGTAACTGCTTATGTCAGCTGATAGTAAGGAAATGTACTTGTGTATTTTCTTTACAATCATATTGGTGTTGTTTTCATGTTTGTTACGGATGGTTTTTCGTGTAAGTGTCTATGTGTATTTATGCTCCTATCAGAAAAATGCGTGTGCTACTCTGTTTACAAACTCCCGTCTCACACACACACAACACTCAAACAAGGCACAAAGACTGAACACAATTAATGCCCTTTGCCCTCGTACCTATATTGCAACATCAACACAAAAATACAAATATGTTATCTCTCATGCAGTCTACAAATCACTTGCATTCATGTATAAGAAGAATAGCTTGGGAGACTAACTGTCTCACGATTGACGAAGTCCTCGTCTCACACAATTCTTCTGACGATTATGTTTCCTGTTTAACACAGTTTCACTTTACGCACATTTCACATGTCACGTAATTCTCAGTTGACGACGTCCTCGTCTCACACAATCCTGACGATTATGTTTCTTCAGTGGTAATTCACACATACAATGACTACTCACTATTCAGCGGGTACATACTCTGGATCCAAATCACCCACGACAGAATACAGCTCGTGGTGAATATGGGGTGGGGTTCCACCGGTTTCCAGAACTCCTGCGCTGATACAACCTTGCGCCCACATTCAACGGATCCGTGGCGCCAAGGAGGGAATGCCCGTCTCTTCTTTCTCTTCCGCCGCCGAGTGGTGCATTCGACACTCGGACCGGGGTGCTGCGTAAAAAGTTTATGCTGTATATTCAGAGCATAGAATCACACATGATTCTTCCACAACACGAGTCGTACAGCATTCGACCTCAATGTTTGGTGAGCAACATTACAACCCA
Source organism: Littorina saxatilis (assembly GCF_037325665.1). Taxonomy (NCBI): domain Eukaryota; kingdom Metazoa; phylum Mollusca; class Gastropoda; order Littorinimorpha; family Littorinidae; genus Littorina; species Littorina saxatilis. Next base: position 62,183 of record NW_027129096.1, read on the forward strand.
AACGTGGAGACATTCAGAGACACGTCTGTTCTCTTCAACTGTCTGTAATGTTCTACCCTTCACAATCTAAAATGGCTTCCTGCTGTTAGCAATCTCCTCTCTCATTGGTCAATAGTAGCCAATGACAATACAGTACACAAAAATCAGCTCACTATTTCAACAGGTGACACTAGGATCACGCAATCAGCTCATGCTGACTAAAAGTATGGCAAGCTAAACTGTACACATTTGCTCAATACTTTTAATGCTGAATTATGTACAAATCCATTTGTCACATTACCCCCTCCTCACAGAAAAAAATGACCGACCGAGGTTATTTTTTCTTTAGGATAACAGCTAAATGAGGGTAACTACTTCACTGCAATACACTTTCCATATCGCATTCCACTACGGAACAAACTGGTCGTGATCTGAACGTGACATACCATTCAATAACTGTCTGATCTGATTTGCTGTCACAAAAATAATAAAAGAAGTTCATGCTGGAAACTTCTTGAAGCGTCAACATACGCATCTTGCGAGCAAAAACTGTCGGAGCTGACACAAGACCAAAAAGCATTCTGATCCACTGATCCCATATGCGTAACAAACACTATTTTATGCCTGTCAAAGTACTTCTTTCTGAGTTTTCTTTCTTCAACTCACAATTTTCAACCATGATGCTTTCCAGCTCAAACATGTAAGGTTTTTCATCCGCATCATCAGTTTTCTTACCTTGAGTCCACGACTCTTCCAACATAGTAATATGACTCATCGGTGAGCAACCGAAGATGAGTTCACAAGTACTGAAATCCGGTACTGAAAGTACTGATGCTAAACCAGTAAGTAGCCAAAAAATCATGCAAAAAATTCCTGAGAAAGTTCTGCGAATGCCACCATGAACAAACTTGACTACAGCAGCAGTAGTCTCAACTGACTTAGACTCTCCACTCGTAGCTAGTGACAAACCATCTTTCAAACTGCTAACATCTGCCTGTAACTGACTGAGTTCTTCACGTATAACTGTCAAATCCTCAAGTACCTGAACCAACGGGTTGTATTTGTTCGCGTGAGTAGTTAGATATAGAAACGGAGCCAGCAAGGGAGAAGCAGATGCAGCTAACTGTCATGTTAACTTGATTTTTAGAAGTATATCACCTCATTGTGGGAGTTTTTTTCGTTTTGCTGTTTTCGGTGCCAACACACGATGCCATAGAGTTTCGGTGTCAGTTTCTCAACGAGTGCTTTGGGTTTTAAAGAGAGCTGTCAAAGTTGCTATGCTGCCTACATATTTGAGAGAACAGACCATTTAGAACACACACACACACACACACACACACACACACACACACACACACACACACACACACACACACACACACACACACACGTCACACACCTGCACGCACGCACGCACGCACGCACGTACGCACGCACGCATACGTACAAAAACGCACCCACACGCGTACACACACACACACCCACACGCACACACCCGCACGCACGCACGCAAGCACGCACACGTACCGTGCACAAACGCACACACGGACGCATCACGCAAGCACTCACACACGCGCGCTCGCACACAAACTGCGAACCGCCTTTATTTGGGACAAACACAAAAAACAAAGGTAAATTGAGAACAGCACCATTTCTCCCATTTAAAACACAATGCGTGGTGCACACAAAAGCACGTGATACACTAATACAATCAAAGTACACTGACGGATTTGTACACAACTGCTTTGCATTATGGGCGATGTTCCCTTGTTTCCACAGAAACACAGAGAGCGAGTTTTCGCGAGGAACAGGGTTGAGCTATGGTAGGGTCACTGCGCATGTCTGGTTTTTTTCTTCGCGGAAACGCTGTTGGGTTGTGTCCAGTCGCGTCCCTTGCAACAAGATGGCGACAAGCGCGTTACGGATTTACTGTTGTGGGGAGTTGATGGACGACGATGATGAACAAGCAGTACTGTTTTATTGTTGATGTGAATGTAATGCCAAAACATCGAACTATCGATTCGAACGTCAATGAAGAAATGAGCGTGAAAATCGAGCGCAAAACAGCCGGGTAAAAGTTCAGGGCGCTAAAGTACATTTGAGCCGAAATCGCACCCAAACTCCTGTTGACCTCATTTCTTCCCAAAATAAACATCACTGCTAAAATAAAATGCATTAAAACCAAGACAGTATCCAACCCAGTATCCTTAATTTTTGAAAGGCTAAGTGATTTACAACAAATGTCTTCTCACAATCCGTAACTTTGTCAAAAAATATTTGCAGAAGTTTCTCACCTCGCCTTGGCAGCCATCTTGGAACTGGAGAGACCCTACGCAGGAAGCAAGGTTGAAAGTTGGTTAACCGGTGACGTCACTCCAGTCGTACCGGACCGAGTTTTTGCGACCTCCGGTTCGACTCGAGTCACCTTAGTTGACGCTAAAACTCGCTCAGAGGCAAGCCTACAATGACAATGTTGAAATTCAAAGAAAAATAAGGGGAAGCAACTCTTCTCCAACACATGAAACCCAACAGAGTTATTCAGTACCTGAATTCGTCTTTTGTTAACCCAACCACGCCCTACACCTCTAACCCCACCCTAAGCTCCTCAACCCAATCCGCGTCACATCATAAAGTGAAAGAAAGATTTGACAAGAGCAGCTACTGTCTTCATTCACGTGCAATTCACGATTTGCACAGGATTGACAAGACCCCAAACCACCGCACGGAAATGAAATCATCACCCACACTCGATTTTTGCAAGCAAATCACTTCTTTGTTTGGGGTTTATTCATTTTGTCAGCTGTTTTTAGTGTACATCTCGACCGCTCACCCTCCACAAATCGACACCATAACTCATAACTCATAACATTTTATTGATCCAACAAAGGAAATTAATTTAGTCATCAGCACATATAGGTCATTAATTAATAGCCTAACTATAAAAGAATAAAAGAAGAACATTCATAAAACCCATGATATAAAAATACCCTTTTTTCTTGCACACCTGACACACCGACACACCAATACACATGCATACATGCCTACATACATACCTACATACATACCTACATACATACCTACATACATACATACATACACCAGCCCCCCCCCCCCCCCCTCCAAATAGCCCCCAAACCGAGGCTGAGGAAAAAATGCAGAATAGCAGCCTTTATTCTCCTCCAGAAACAATGCACGATTTGTGATCGACGAAACAATACACACAAAACAATCTTTCTTTCTTTATTTGGTGTTTAACGTCGTTTTCAACCACGAAGGTTATATCGCGACGACACAAAACAATGACACAGAAATAAAACCATCACCTTGTATAGCTACCCCTAGTAAACGCCATCACCACCACCACCACCACCACCACCACCTCCACAACGTACCCTTTACAAACCTCACCCACCAAAACTTCACCCACTGACCTCACATCATCTGGTCAAACGAAAACTTGCACAAGTGCAACCGTTTGTTTTCCTCCCTAACACACAATGCACGATTTTCGTATGATAAAATACAGACCACCGAATCACAGCATAAAGTCAAAAGAAAAATTGCATTTATTCTCCTCCACGCATAATGCTCACCGATGCACGGACATTTAAAAAGAAAAAGACAAAAAACGACTGTCACCAGCCCCACTCCTCCCCCCTCCAACCCCCGCCCCCGATCCCCCCATTCTAAGCAAACAGGTGCATTATTTTCTGCACCATTGAGTCATGGCGTGACATAAGCAATACCCTCGCTTTGTTTTCATGACACAAGAAGGATGCCTGTAGAGTCGAGCGTTTTAAAGGACAGGAGATGTTTACAGGGGGGAATAACCCAAGAAAAGGATAAATGTTTCTGACGTTTTGTGGAAATGATCGTGGGGTTGGCCACGAAGAAACAATTACAACGCAGTACCAAAGACATGAACCCCTCGTTACGTCATGGGGGAGGAAATCGTGGGATTTCTTGCACCGCAAGACGGCGTGTTTGTCGACGGAAAGCATTTGAGGCGTGAGAACCCAGAGGCCCGTCTGAGTTTAGCACCGACGACTTTTTTTTTTTCCCTCTTTTTTTTCATCCTCACCAGTTCCAAAGCATAGTGACATCTTTCCAGTAACTAGTTATGACTATGACATATCTGTCTGTCTGTCTGTCTGTCTGTCTGTCTGTCTGTCTGTCTCTCCCCCCTCTCTCTCACACACACACACATACACACACGCACACACACACACATATACACACACACACGCACACACACACACACACACACACATACCCACACACATATACACACACACATACACACACACACAAACACACACACACACACAAACACACACACACACACACACGCATACACACACACACTCACACACACACACACATATACACACACATATACACACACATAAACACACACACACACACACACAACACACACACACACACACACACACATATACACACACACACGCACACACACACACACACACACACATTACAAAGTAGTTTTCTGTCATAAATCAGACACCTCATTGTGTCTGTGTCAAATGATAGATATAATGAAGCACAGCAGATGCAGGCGTCATTAAAAGATAACAAACCGCATTTGCATTCTTTAATCTGATGATGACTCATTAATGTAATATTTGTTGTTGCTTTGTACAGTTTATGTAACCTTCCTGCATCCGTTTGACAAAATGCATGTAGACAGAGAGACCGGTTGAAAGGCAGACTGAATGTCTTCAGAAGATCTGCACGTAAGGAGAAATTGGAGGTGGGTGGGGAATAAAACCCGATTTAACTAGCGTGTGTGTTTGTGTTGGAATCAATGCCTGTGTACCTGTCTCTCAGTTTGTCTGTTTGTCTGTCTGTCTGTCTGTCTGTCTGTCTGTCTTTCTTTCTGTATGTCTGTCTGTCTGTCTGTCTGTCTGTCTGTCCGCCCGTATGTCTATTTGTCTGTCCGCCCGTCTGTCTGTCTGTCTGTCTGTCTGTCCGTCCGTCTAGTCTGTCTGTCGGCATGTAAAAGGGTGCGCGAAAATAATGTTATTTGTTACCGCAGCGCGTGATTTAATTGCTGAATCTGCATCATTTCCATTCTCAGGTAATATCGCCGCAGGTGTCAACTTGGATTGAGTTTCTGTACACTGCGTCGTGTGTTAGCAATCACCGAACACCCCATCCTACCGTGCACAGCTGAATACATCTTTCTTATTCTGACAAATCATATTTTTTATATGCTGTAACGTAGGCTCCGGTCTGATTCCGATAATGGCTCTATATTGAGGGGATATTACGATGTGTTATTGATAATATGATATCCAATGTTATTTTTTGTTGGTTAGATTATTTTCCGTATAGAAATATTGCTTGTGTTGCGCTTATGCAATTTACACAAACAAATTCCATTTTGTAATAACGTGTATTTCTGTTTGGTAGATTTTTTTGTTAAGCAGGTCCTGTAGCCCACGCCCCCACCCAACTACCCTTTTTTCAGATAAAGTTCGGAAGTTACAGTATTTAAAACAAAGGTATCCCATCGTCTTCTCGCTGCTTTGTTTCTTTGTCTTCTTTTCATTCCTTTGTTAATTTTGTTTAGTGTTTAATGTGGAATTAGCCCGGAAGTTGAATGGGAAAAGAAGAGTCAAACAATTACAACTTCCAGAACAGGAGCATCCTGAACTCAGGTCAAAATGAGTTACTTCCCTTCTGGTCTCATTTATCCCTGACAGGATGCGTTTGTTTTCCTTCTCTAGAGAGGAAATCCATTTTTTAAATTTATTATTATTATTTTTTGTTAACATATTTAGAGCTTTTCGTAATGTGTTATTGATATAAGCAGATTCGCGATCGTCGATAATGATTTTTCATGGTGTTGTGTAATTTTTAAACTTATAAAGGAATTGTTATGTAAGACACTTTCAAGCGAGCTATCTTTCGCGGATGTATTTACTGTGCAAACAACTGTGCAACAGTTTCACGTGATAATCAACTTTGTCACGTGATCATAACAAAATGGCTACGGAGCGGACGACTTTTTCCGTAACCAGTTGGGAGTGATGCAACAATATCACGGTCTCCTTCCCACAGCAGTCTCAAAATTTCGACCTGTTTTGACCTTAGAACGATATCTTCATCATAACTGCGAAGAATAGAACGGAGATCACTGTCGAAGTCGGCCATTCTACAATCACGTTCGTCTTTCGTCTGTTATCAGAAACATTAGCGAAAAACATATGGGAAATAACTCTGTATTCTTGTTTTGATAGATTTCCCTTTAATACGCGTAGTAATTAGTCATCCTGTCAGAGAGACCAGCGATAGCGTGGACCGATGATTATCAGAATGGAACAGGAGATGAACCAACGCATGATTTGTCAGCGCCAAAACCGTGCATTGCGGGCTCCCCAAAACCGTGCATTGCGGGCTCCCCAAAACCGTGCATTGCGGGCTCCCCAAAACTGTGCATTGTGGGCTCCCCAAAACCGTGCATTGCGGGCTCCCCAAAAGCGATGCTTTGCTTTTAATGGGGAACAGGCCTGTTGTCATTTTTGTGAGAATGTTTAGGCCTACCTCTTTAAACCCCCTGCAGGGACGATCCGTTGTGTTTGTAATCTGAAGACATGTGTTGGGATGCTTCATCGTTGTTTTCCTGGTACGCCACGAGCCGTAGGGTTATAACGCGACACGGTTATTTCGGGTTTTTTGTTTCACTATCCACGAATCTCTCCAGAAACCGCTTTCTCTTTTACATTGGAAGTCTGAGGAATTCGTTCGACCTTATTTTAAGATACATATCGTCACGCTCATAAAATAATTGCCTATGTCATTTTCTGATGTTTTAAGAAAAACGCAAAAAAAACTTCTTTGGTTTTTGAACAATCTGCCTATCTCAGTTTAGTTATAAGTTGCTAACTGCCTATCTCGAGCGGTGACAGCTGGATAAACGTGAAATACACAGCTAACAGCAACATTTTCAATCAGCAAAACTGCATAACAACCCACAAAGAGCTTTTGCATACGTTCACATTCTCAAAACAAGTCTTCCGGTATCATTAAGAAAAGGTGCCTAACTCGAGAAAACGACTCGAGATCGGCAGTTTTGCTTACGTTACCGTGGCAATGGTTTCCGATGGTCTGAGAGTTTGTACTCTCTAACACAAAATAGATACCCTTCCAATAGCTTCCCCTGTAGTTTCACTACAGAATTGCCTAACACTGAGATAGGTATTTTTCTTATGAGCGTGACGAAATGCCATCGCTTTTGCTTGTGTGTGGAGCCTGATATTAATTGGGTGAAGTAGACTTTGTGAAGTCGACTTCATGAAGCTCGCTGCACGAAGCTTTGTTTCGCTCAATTAAGGACAGTCTTTACACCGTCCTAAGTGTGATAATATTATCCGAGTTTATGTACAACCGGACACAACTTATCTGGCATTTAGTTGTTTGTCTTTTTCGTCATTGTCAAGTTTGCACCGCAGTTACTCAGTATCAGTCACTCAGTTCTGCTGACAAAGGCTTCACTGCTGCCTGACACCATGGTACATCTCAGTTAAAGGCACAGTAAGCCTCCCGTAAACCATCACAGATACCGTCAGGCTTTTACACACAGTACAAACACCCTTCCATTTGAACGCTCACCGAACGGGAACATCCTAGGTGCCCTACGTAAAAAGCGAGCAATTTTCAAAGAATTAATTTTGCTGATTGTCTCCTCACACAATCGGACCGTGGTACATGGTGCGTTTTGGCGCTAGACCTAACTTTTAAAATCTAAATAATAAATTGACAGCTTGCTACACAAACATTCTTAAATCATAAAATAATTCTTTTTTCATCAAGACAGGATCAGTACAATTCGAAATTTTGAAAGTTTGAAAAAAGAAAAGCCCAGAAGCAGGGTCACGCCAGGTCGTGGTTCTCGTAGCAGACGACGGTTTATGCCTATCGCCAGTTCCTCTGAACAGTCAAAAGCCATCGCTAGAGTTCTTGTGAACCACAGCCGTTTGTTTCGTGCATAGTCAGAGGTACATAATAACGTGCTATTGCAGATAAGCTCACAGCGAGTTACAAACTGACGACAACATTGTGAAAAAGGGAAACTGAATCAAACGGGTTCACGATGGCTCAGGGGTAAGATAAAACACGCAAAAATAAATTCTTTGAAAATTGCTCGCTCTTTACGGAGGGCACCTAGGATGTTCTCAAGCGGTGAGTGTTTAAATGAAAGGGTGTTTGAACTGTGTGTAAAAGCCTAACAGTATCTGTGATAGTTTACGGAAGGCTTACTGTGCCTTTAAAGGCGCAGTCCTTCCCATAAAACTCAGGTCTGTTCACTATCTCAGATTTGCCCTCAGTGTGTGTGTGTGTGTGTGTGTGTGTGTGTGTGTGTGTGTGTGTGCTGTGATGACTGATATGTGCGTGCACGTGCTTGTGTATTTGTGTTTGTCTGTGTGTCTGTCTGTGTGTCTGTCTGTGTGACTTTCTGTCTGTTTGTGTCTATGCGTGTAAAAATGTGATTGCATATCTGTGAGTGTGTGTGTGTGTCCCTGTGCAAGTATCATCCCACAACATAATGCGTGTTGTCTCTGACAAGGGAAACAACCGCCGTAGAATTCAAATAGAATTGTAGCAAGGTGATTGCCTCCCCTGGAGACCAATTTGTTTGTTTTTGGCTCGTTTCTATGTCATGCTTTTTTATATTTAGTCAAGTTTTGACTAAATATTTTAACATCGAGGGGGAATCGAAACGAGGGTCGTGGTGTATGTGCGTGTGTGCGTGTGTGCGTGTGTGTGTGTGTCTGTGTGTGTGTGTAGAGCGATTCAGACTAAACTACTGGACCGATCTTTATGAAATTTGACATGAGAGTTCCTGGGTATGAAATCCCCGAACGTTTTTTTCATTTTTTTGATAAATGTCTTTGATGACGTCATATCCGGCTTTTCGTGAAAGTTGAGGCGGCACTGTCACGCCCTCATTTTTCAACCAAATTGGTTGAAATTTTGGTCAAGTAATCTTCGACGAAGCCCGGACTTCGGTATTGCATTTCAGCTTGGTGGCTTAAAAATTAATTAATGACTTTGGTCATTAAAAATCTGAAAATTGTAAAAAAAAAAAAAAATTTATAAAACGATCCAAATTTACGTTTATCTTATTCTCCATCATTTGCTGATTCCAAAAACATATAAATATGTTATATTCGGATTAAAAACAAGCTCTGAAAATTAAATATATAAAAATTATTATCAAAATTAAATTGTCCAAATCAATTTAAAAACACTTTCATCTTTTTTTTTTTTTTTTTTTTTTTTTTTTTTTTTTATTGACCTCAGTTGCATGCAGGATGCTTCAACCCATATTTTTTGCCCGATTTTTGTAATTTTTTTTGTAATTTTTTTTATTTTATTTTTTTTTAAGGCGGGGAGCATCCTTCTTCCTTGGTCTCTTTCTGTATAACATAATCAACTTTATATTATACAAAACATAAATTTCTGTCTAATGTTTAACTCTAATTCCAATAAAATACGTAAGTCTAACTTCTTCCCATACTTAAATTTTCCTATGGTCATTTTTGTTATCAAAATACAATAATTTATAAAGTAAATTTGATCGTTTTTTAAATTTTCATTCCAAAAACCAAATAATATATCTGTTTCATTCAAAGTTATATTATAATAAATTTGCTTAAAAATAAAGTCTTTACATAGTTTCCAAACGTTCCTCACCTCTTGACAATGAAAAAAGAAGTGCTCAAGTGTATCCAGTTCATTACAAACTTCACAATTATTAGTTTGACATAAACCCATCTTGTTTAGTAAAATATTCGTTGGGTAAATTCTGTGTAAAATTTTCCAATGAAGCAGACGCAGTCGTTCTTCTTTTGTACAATTAACAGCTAACAGCCAGTGTCTTGATTCCAGAACAATATTATGCTTTCTTTGCCAAAAAGAACAGGCGCTCGGAGTTTGTACCTCGAAATTAACCAAAACAGTTCTTATTTCCCTTGGTGTAATATTACCAATACGAGTCAAACCCTGCAACAGGACATATCGGTATGGCAATGCGTTAATCAGTTTTGTTTTAAGTGCTGTACATAACGCATTATACTCAAATTGTCTGGCTGGTTTATAAGCAACCTTTTGACATAATTCTTCAAATGAAATCATGTCACCGATTTCATTCATGACATCCTTTACATGATAAATATGACATTTAATAAAATCTTTGAAAAAGAGGCATTTATGTTTATATTGTATATTCATGTTGTTCCATATACATTGATTCATCAATGGAACAGGTGTGGCATCATACTTTTCATACAAAATGTGTTTGTTGTCTAGCCAGGTTAACAATACTTGTCTCCAAAAGACCGATCTGCAGTTAACAATGCCAACCAGCTTCTTGGAGGATGCATTAGAGTCAAAACAGGACAAACCATTACCCAAACTTGAAAAAACATATCTAGGAGTGACAGACCAGTAATTGTCTGTAGAGTTCTGCAGACCAATAGCCCACGACATCATAAATGAGTTGTGCATATCCACAACATTTATCATATTTAATCCACCATCATCTTTTAATTTACACATAATTGTTCGTTTTACTTTTTCAAACGCCCGTGTATTTGAATATTTTTTCTTCCAAATAAACCTGAACAAAATGGAATTAATTTGATGTAAAACATGATAAGGAACTGCTAGAGACTGGAAGATATAAACGAACTGAGATATAAGAAAGGTTTTAACAATGCAAATTTTACCTTGTATACTTAAGTTTCTTTTGGACCAATTAAAAATTATTTGTTGCATACGTTGAATTTTCTTAGACCAGTTGTCTTCAATTGATGACGCAGGTATATTGTTTGAAAAAACAATTCCAACGATTTTTACTTTCCGTTTCCATTTAAGACCAAAATATTGGTCATTACAGTATTTGTTTGACCCAATCCACATGGCTTCAGTTTTATTTACATTCACTTCTAAATTGGAAACAGCTTTAAACATGTTTAAAATATGTAAAGCTCTTTCCAGATCTCTTTGATCATGTAAAAAAAGGGTGACATCATCGGCATATAAGAGCAGTTTTAGGACCCTCATTGGTGATACCTCAAAAGGTGACATGGGTAGCCGGATACCCTCAACATCTTCATCTGAACGAATCTTAATTGCTAACAATTCAAGGGCTATAATAAATGCCATCGGCGAGAATGGGCATCCTTGACGGATGCCTGATTCCACTTTCATCTTATTCCTTGTTGGTTCCTGATTCCAAAAACATATAGATATGATATGTTTGGATTAAAAACACGCTCAGAAAGTTAAAACAATGAGAGGTACAGAAAAGCGTGCTATCCTTCTTACCGCAACTACTACCCCGCTCTTCTTGTCAATTTCACTGCCTTTGCCATGAGCGGTGGACTGACGATGCTACGAGTTTTCGGTCTTGCTGAAAAATGGCATTGCGTTCTGTTTCATTCTGTGAGTTCGACAGCTACTTGACTAAATATTGTATTTTCGCCTTACGCGACTTGTTCTCCATTGTGTTTGTTGAATAAATGCCTCCGCCAATCAAATGGTTGAGCTGATTTTGATTCTGTCTACCATAAAACAGGAATGAAGGTGTGTGTGTATGTGCGTGTGTGTGTGTGTGTGTGTGTGTGTGTGTGTGTATGCGTGCATGTGTGTCTGTGTGTCTGTGTGTGTGTCTGTCTTTGAAAAACTTTTCTCAAAATCTACTGAACGGATTATTATAAAAATTGGTACAGATATTTCTGAGAACGTTTTCCGCCGATTTTTGATAGGGCTATTTGATGACGTCATATTAACCGTTTGGAAAAGTTTAGGCTGCATTCTCATGACTACAGTTTCAGGCCCTTCAATCAGGGGTGGGCTTATGATATGCTGGGTGATCTTAGAATAACCCCTTTTAGCGGATGAGCGTATGATACGAAGAGCGGGGCACGAGGTGAGTGTCTGCAGAAAAATGTAATAACCCCTAAAATACTAATTATCCTGCAACCATATTACAGTTGTCAAAACTCGAAATGTATCGCTACTTATTCACGTTGCTCTTTTTACAAAAAAAATGCGTATCTATTGAATAACTATCCAAAACACAAGGCAAGTCGCTGATTTGTGCTCGGGTGCTCTTATGAAATACCCCCTGTGCGCTTATGATAGCTTGATTTTTCGGATCGGATGCGCTTATGACTGGTTTTTCGCTGCGCTGCTTAGTTCCCACTTTCTTGCTACCTTGTTGCTACTAAAACGTATACACATTATTTTATTTAGCCCTTTGCCGCGACAAGGTTTGCTGATACCGGCACTTGTCTCGACAGTGACGTCATTCATAGATGACGCCAATCATAAATGACGTTTGTCAAGGGAACTTATGCTTTCAAGTGTTGCTGCTTCCAGTGACAGGAAGGTATAGAGATAATAATAGTTCTCTGCTTCACCAAATGTACGACCAATAGTGAGATGTTTTGTGTCTTTTTATACTTCCTACTAATACTGCCGACAAACTAGCCAGAATTGCACTATTGCGCCTAGACAGAAAGAGGGTCAGACAAAAATGCAGCCTCAATGACATCTCTCAATCATTTCACGCTCATTATCCTAGCTAAAACACACACCACTTTCATTACCAGCTATTGTGTTTTCAGCGTAGCAATAGGGCCCGATATTTAGACGAGACAAGTATAATGCCGACGAGTCGAAGACGAGTCGCATTATACTTGGTCGAGTCTAAATATCGGACCCTATTGCTACGATGAAAACACAATGGCGTTTATATAGCTATTCTGACATTAAATTCTGTGTTAAAATCATGTTTTTGTCAGCAACAAGTACCAGAATGGTCCATGTCGCTGATTGCAGACGACGGTTCCCTTTCCGCATGAAGCCACGGAAATAACCGAACATTGAAAAACCCACGGACATGTATTACGGAGAAAACTCGAGATAACCGGATGTTTAGCATTACGTCAATATGCTAGGAATCATATGACGTCATGACGTATCATGCTTGCCTACGTATATTGTATGTTCGAAAGTCTGACTTCTGTTGGGAATTCGCGTGGTGAAGACTGCGGTAAATCTGTAGATGATAAGAGAACAAGGATTGTCTCAAAAGAAACCACTAAATGTTTCAGACCGGTAACTTCATTTCAACATTGCACTATACAATGGACGTTCTATGTGACAGGAGAGTTTGCTGATGTTGTGTTAAACATTGGAGAGATCGTCTGCTAGAATCAGAGATAGGTCGCTTCAGATTGCAGCTTCTGGAAAACTGCAAGGTTTGTTGTCTGTTAAAGAACTGGATTTTACACGTAATGTATGTCAAGTACAGTAAGCAACAACAAAAACACACACAAAGCAAATGGCATCGTCTGTCGACTAGTCACAGAAACAAACCTGGCGAGGTATGCGTGTACTTTATACACGTGGAAGAAACCGGAACCATGCGTCTTTGTTATCGACAATATGCTTTTGGATATTGAGTAAAATGGCCGACTTCCGCCGCATTATGCTTTGATGATCGGAAGAGACCATCCAATCACAGCCCCCGAATTCCCCCACGTGTTCATCAGAATAGCTATATAAAGGAATGTTGATTTGAAAACAAAAACACTAATAGGGTTTGAGATGCGTTCTGTTTGTAGATGGAGTATTCTGGGATCATGGACGGCAGTGGTATTGACCTGGACATATCTCAGGAGATTCAAGTGGAAACTACCCAGGCTGACCCAGGACCACCCCCAGCCAGCAGCACGCCTGCGAAGCCTGCGAAGAAGGACAGGGGGAAGACTCACCTGTGTACCGCTTGTGGAAACACCTACAAGCACTTGCCAAATCTCAGGCGACATATCAGGGCTACTCACGAAGAGGGTTTCCAGTGTTTCATCTGTAAAAAGGCGCTGGTTAGTCAAGTCGCGCTGGAGTCTCACTTGAACGGCCATGAAAAGAAGAAGCCATTCAGCTGTGCTGCCTGTAAGAAGACTTACCAGAGCAGGACCAGTCTTGCACAGCGGCACTCCTGCAGCAGCAAACCACAGAGCTTTCCGTGCGATGAATGCCCCAAAGTGTGCCCATCGAAGCAGGCTTTAACTCAGCACAGGCTGAAGCATGCACCAATGCCAGAGTTTCGGTGCCAGTTTTGTGGCGTGGAGTTCAAGTTCAGACAGGGAAGAGATCGTCATGTCAAAAGCAGATGCAGGGTTGCCCAGGAAACAAAAACATCTAAGGATTCTTATCCACCTTTGATGTTGCAACTGCTTTAAAGTTACTGTTCAGAACTTTGTGAAAAGGAAACAAACACTTGTTTGTTAGAGTTTAATTTTACTCCTTTTGGTTTTATGAAGACGCAAGATTAGTTTCATATTATTGATTTTAATAAAAGCATAGAAAACTGCAAAATATTAATTTCAATCTCTCTCTCTTTCTCTCTCAAGTTTACTTTCTATACTTTCTAATATTAATTAACTGTAATTAAATTGTATGTACAGTCATTGAAGCCTTGTCTGGTCATAATATGTCCCGGTTATCATGAACTTTGTGAAAAGGAAATAAACACTTGTTTGTTAGAGTTTTAATTTTACTCCTTTTGGTTTTATGAAGACGCAAGATTAGTTTCATATCATTGGTTTTAATAAAAGCATAGAAAACTGCAAAATATTAATGTCAATCTCTCTCTCTCTCTCTCTCTCTCTCTCTCTCTCTCTCTCTCTCTCTCTCTCTCTCTCTCTCTCTCTCTCTCTCTCTCTCTCTCTCTCTCGCTCTCGATCTTCTGTTTCATCTGTATCCACTCCAGGTTTGGTCTCAGCTTCTGTCATATCCACTCGAACTGTTTATCAACTGTGTGGGATATTATTTCTTTGAAGATGGAGAACCCTTCTCCACAATGGTAACATCTATAATCCATGATCTGTAAAATGAGAACATTTAATTAAGATCATTCAGGTCATCAAGCAAAAAACTAGGCAGCGCAGCGAAAAACCAGTCATAAGCGCATCCGATCCGAAAAATCAAGCTATCATAAGCGCACAGGGGGGTATTTCATAAGAGCACCCGACCACAAATCAGCGACGTGCCTTGTGTTTTGGATAGTTATTCAATAGATACGCATTTTTTTGTAAAAAGAGCAACGTGAATAAGTAGCACTACATTTCGGGTTTTGACAACTGTAATATGGTTGCAGGATAATTAGTATTTTAGGAGTTATTACATTTTTTCTGCAGACACTCACCTCGTGCCCCGCTCTTCGTATCATACGCTCATCCGCTAAAAAGGGTTATTCTAAGATCACCCAGCATATCATAAGCCCACTCCTGATTGAAGGGCCTGAGTTTATCATCAATGTGTTTGAAACTTTCGTTACATGATCTTTGAATTTGTGCGGACTATGGGATTGCATTTCAGATTTGTACCTAAAAAATGTGTTCATGGAATGCTCACACAAACTTTATACATTGTAATAGCTTTATTGCACAATTGCTTATTCAATGGGAGCATATATTCAGGGCTTTTAACTTGTGGTCAGTTGGTAAGGGTTCATTCTTTATAAAAATTGCTGCTCGACGAACATGCATACAATCAAACACACACACACACACACACACACACACACACACACACACACATACACACCCACACACGCACGCACACACACACATACACAAACCCCAAAACACACACACACTCATACATTCACACATACACACCCACACATACACACACACACACATACACACCCACACATACACACACACACACTCTCACACACACACACACACACATAATACCCACACATACACCCCCACACACACATACATACACACACACGCACACACAGACGAAGCATAGTTAATTTTGTGGCATTATGTGGGCAGTATAATATTTTAATATGGACCATAAATATACATTTCTGGACACTCTTTTACATACATTGTTCAAATGCGTTTGCCATTTAAGCTCTTGGTCGATGATTACCCCCAATGCACGATGCTCTTTAACTTGTTCAAAAAGATTCGAATTAAGTGAACTTTTTAAATTCAGAGGTTGCATCTGATGCTCCCATCATTGACGGACAAGGAGGCTCGGACAGGGACGTCAAAGCAAGGATTGGGAAAGCACGGGGAGCCTTTGTCATGCTAAAGAAGATCTGGAGTTCCAAGGAGATTAGCCAAAGGACGAAGCTTCGGATCTTCAATTCAAACGTGAAGTCTGTTCTTCTCTATGGGTGTGAGACATGGAGGACAACAGAGACCATGCTGGGAAAGATCCAAATCTTTGTCAACACCTGCTTGAGGCGCATCCTAAACATCAGATGGACGGACAGAATCCGAAATGAAGACCTTTGGCAGAGAGCTGACCAGAAACCAGCGGCGCAGCAAATTCTCCGGAGGAAATGGGGCTGAATAGGGCACACCCTGAGAAAGCCAGCATCCAGTATCACGAGGCAAGCCCTGAAGTGGAATCCACAAGGGAAAAGGAAGAGAGGCCGACCGCGCAACAGCTGGAGACGAGACACTGAAGCAGAGATCAACAGGCAGGGGAAGACCTGGGGAGTTATGCATGAGTGACGTCTAAACGTTTAGGCGGCGTGCAAACAGCGAGTGCCGCCAACCGCGAGATACACGGTATGCACGGGTGGCGACTACACGCTTGTACCACCGAAACTGGCGACTAAATTTAGACGTGCTCCAGAGGTCGTCTAAACGGTTTACACGCCGACTTCAGTGAACAGAATGGCCATTTTCATGGTTTTCCGCCATCAAAGTCGACGAATTTGTTCGCCGTAATCGTTTTTAGACAGAACCCAATAGTTGGAAGTGCTGGACTAAAAATATTTTTTTTGCGAGATTCACTTCCCTTGTCATATTATTTTAGAACCAACACCGATAAGATTAGCGAAGACATCTTTGATTCGTTTCAGAGCAAAGTAGCACTGACCCATATTTCACTGGTGCCGTTTTTGACTCTCAGCTTTTACGCGACAGGCACCCTCTTGCTCGTTTCATCTTTTGCGCCTCCATTTCTCCACGCCTCTCCGTCCCACTGACCCATATTTCACTGCTCTCCGTCTCTGAATAGTCGAACTCCCCGTGCGAGAAAGCGGGAGGATGTTATCGAATGACCCTAGCGCATGCGCAAAGGAAGGAATTCCTCGTTATAAAAATAGATTGACTGGTGACCTTGCTTTACACGGCAACTTGAAAGTCGGCGGTCTGGTCGTCACCCGTGCATACCGACTGAGCGCCTGCGGTAGGCGGCGACTTTCAAGTCATGACTTCGCTGAAGTCGGCGTGTACTTTCGACGTCACTCACACATAACACCCCTGGAGCCAGATCGAAAGGGCAGCCCAGGACCGTGTCGGATGGAGAATTGTCGTCGATGGCCTATGCTCCCCCGGGGGTTTATAATGGCCTAAGTAAGTAAGTAAGTTGCATCTGATGTTTCTGCCTTGTTGTTATTACAATACTCTTATTTTTTGAAGGATGAATAATCATTGAATTTGGTGAGCATAGGGGGTAAAAATCAAGGGTCTGCCAAATCCGGCAAATGCAGAAGGCAGCCCAGAGATCCCTAAGTGCCTCTCCCAAAGATGGTACTTTTCGGCAAGATTTACAGTTTCAAGCTGTTAGGACAACTTCTTTGAAAATGTGATTTTATAGAGTTTTTTGGGGAAACTGAAAGGTAGCCTCGTCAGGGGACAACTATTTAAACCCATATCCTCATCATCTTGTTTCTCGATTGAGAATAGTCCTTTATAGATGACTATTATTCATTTCCCTTGTTGGGGTGTACTTGCATGTACTGGTGGTTGATTACCCAAATGTCCTCTCAGTGATTGAGGCTTATATGAGGCTCAGTGATTATAAATGTCACTGTTCCTTTAACGGGTTTATTCCGTATTTTTATGTGTACAAATGGTATAGGTAGATATGGGGAGTGGTGTAGTTGTTTGTTCAACCCATCTCATTATTTTGTTTCTCCACAAACAAATAATCATTTATGTATGATTTGTAGTATACCTCCCAAGATCTGAGTGTTATGATCACAGTAGCTTTGATAGTAGAGGCTGAGCGTTTCCAATGAGGGTAAACGTATTGTAGAGATCGGTAGTCAAGGCTGTTTTGCCCGTCGGTGATGAGAAAATGGTATATATTGCCCTTGGTTGGGCTGTTGCTCTCCTAATGTGAGGCAGATTAAGTTGAAGTACCTCTCAGTGATTGAGGATTTCGTTGTATGTGTACCTCACAAATTCTGAGGGTTATGATCACAGTAGCTGTGATAGTGGAGGCTGAGCGTTCCCACTGATAGGGGGTAAAAATCAAGGGTCTGCCAAACCCTGCAAATGCAGTAGGCAGCCCAGAGATACTTGTTTGGAGTGATGATTCAATTACATCAATTGATTTACCCTGCAATTGCAGAGATGAATCATCAGAGAGAGAGAGAGAGAGAGAGAGAGAGAGAGAGAGAGAGAGAGAGAGAGAGAGAGAGAGAGAGAGAGAGAGAGAGAGAGAGAGAGAGAGAGAGAGAGAGAGAGAGAGAGAGAGAGAGAGAGAGAGAGAGAGAATGCAGACACGTTCAGTAGTCGTGGTTTTACAATACAATACAATACAATTCATTTCATTTCATTTATGCCTTTGACCCCGTCCGGGGCATAGGCCGCCAACAAGAGCTCGCCAGGCACTCCGATCCTGGGCCAATCTCTCCAGTTGTCTCCAGGTGTAGCCGATGTGTTTCACCTCTGCCTCCAAGTCACGACGCCAGGTGTTTCTTGGCCGGCCTCGTCTCCTCTTGCCCTGCGGGTTCCATGTGAGGGCCTGTCGCGTGATGCTGGTTGTCGTCTTGCGGAGTGTGTGGCCAATCCACCGGAAGCGTCTTTGCAGAATGTCCTGTTCTACGGATAACTGTTTTGTTCGCTGCCAAAGGTCTTTGTTGCTGATGGTGTCAGGCCAGCGAATTCGGAGGATTCTTCTGAGGCAGGTGTTAATGAAGGTCTGGATTTTTCTTGTGATGGCAACTGTACTTCTCCAGGTTTCGGCTCCATACAGCAAGACTGACTTCACCGTGGTGTTGAAAATCCTGAGCTTGGTGTTGATGCTCAGGTCTGCTGATGCCCATACGTTCTTCAGTTGAAGGAAAGCTGCTCTTGCTTTGCCAATCCGGACTCTAACATCAACGTCCGTGCCACCCTGCTTGTCGACAACGCTTCCGAGATAGGTGAAATTGTCTACCTCTTGCAGTGCTTCACCATTCAGCGTGATGGGGGTCGTGTTGGCTGTTGCGTTGGTCCTAAGGACCTTGCTCTTCCCCTTGTGGATGTTGAGGCCAAATCGAGCGGAGTTGTTGGCCACAGTGCTGGTCTTCTCCTGCATTTGTTGTTGGGTATGGGAAAGAAGGGCCACGTCATCTGCAAAGTCCAGGTCATCCAACTGTGTCCAGAGTGTCCACTGGATTCCGTTCCGCTTCTGGGCTGTGGATGCCTTCATCACCCAGTCAATCACAAGTAGGAACAGGAAAGGCGATAGTAGACATCCTTGTCTCACGCCTGTTCTCACTTGGAAGGCATCTGTTAGTTGACAGCCATGGACTACTCTGCAGGTCAAACCCTCGTATGAGTTCCTGATGATGTTGGTGATCTTTTCTGGCACTCCATGATGTCTCAGCAGTTTCCAGAGGCTTTGTCGGTCAACGCTGTCAAACGCTTTCTCGTAGTCAATAAAGTTGACATAAAGAGACGAGTTCCATTCCTGTGACTGTTCGAGGATGATGCGCAGCGTTGCTATCTGGTCCGTGCATGACCTGTCTTTTCGGAATCCTGCTTGATGGTCCCGCAGCTGAGGATCGACAGCATCTTTCAGTCTGTTCAGTAGCACTCGATTGAACACTTTGCCTGGGATAGACAGCAGTGTTATCCCTCTGTAGTTTGAACAGGCGCTCAGGTCTCCTTTCTTGGGCAGTTTGATGAGGTACCCCTCTTTCCATTCTGATGGAACTTGTTCTTCTTCCCAGATCTTAAAGAATAGGGGATAGAGCATCTCCACGCTGGTCGCCAAATCAGCCTTTAGCGCCTCCGCTGGGATACTGTCAGGTCCTGCCGCCTTGCCGTTTCGCAACTGTTTGATGGCCTGGCTGATCTCCTCTTTTGTCGGCGAGTTGCAGTTGATGAAGAGGTCTCCGTTGGCTGGTGGGATGTCTGGTGGATCCCGTGGAGCTGGTCTATTTAACAGCTCCTCAAAATGTTCCATCCATCTTTTCCTTTGTCCTGCTTCATCAGATATTGACTTGCCCTCCTTGTCCTTCACAGGTCTCTCAGGCTTGCTGAACTTTCCGGACAGCTTCTTGATGGTGGCATAAAGGTCCCGCATGTTTCCATGGTAGGCGGCTTCCTCTGCTTCTGTTGCCATCGTATCCATGTAGTTTTTCTTGTCGGCCTTGATGCTCTTTTTGACGGTTTTGTTTGCGCTTGTGTATTTCTTCTGTGCTTCTGCTTTTCCCATTCTGGTGCGGCTGTTGTTGATTTCTGATTTCTTCAGCTTTCTATCCTCAATCTTTCTCGTTGTCTCTGCTGTGATCCATTCTTTGTGGCTGCGTTTTAAAGGACCAAGCACCTCTCTGCAGGTTGATGTGACGGCCTCCTTCACTCCCTGCCACTGCTTGTCTATAGTCTCTTCCTCGAGTATTTCCTGCAGGACCTCAAACTTGTTGGAGAGAGCGATCTTAAAATCCTGCATCTTAGTGTTGTCTTTGAGGGCCGTGGTGTTGTATCGCTGACGTTGGCTGGAACCCTCTGTCCAATTCCTTCTCAGCTTCAGCCTCAGTCTGGCAACTAGGAGCTGATGGTCGGAAGCAACATCTGCTCCTCTCCTCACGCGGACATCCTGAAGTGATCGTCTGAACTTCTTCCCGATACACACGTGGTCGATTTGGTTTTCCGTCGATAGGTCCGGTGATATCCAAGTGGCCTTGTGGATTCTTTTGTGTTGGAAGAGACTCCCTCCAATGACCAGGTTGTTTGTAGCACAGAAGTCTGCAAGCCTCTCTCCGTTGTCATTCATCTCTCCTAAACCCTGTTGCCCCATGATCTCCTCATAGCCTCTGTTGTCACTGCCGATCTTTGCGTTCAAGTCTCCCATGACAATGGTGATGTTACGACTTGGGCATTTCTGGATTATGGTGGCCATTCGGTTGTAAAACTCCTCTTTGTCTTCCTCCTCAGTGTCGTTGGTGGGTGCGTAACACTGGATGATGTCCAGGTTAATCCTCCGCTTCTTGGTTCTGAAGGTAGCGGTGAGAATCCGTGGTCCGTGGGCTTCCCATCCAATGAGCGCTCTCTGTGCCGTCTTGGACAACATCAGGGCCACTCCTCTGGTGTGTGGAGCACCCTCTTCCTCGTGGCCCGAAAACAGCAGCATCTCACCAGTAACGAGTCTTCTCTGTCCGGAGGCTGTCCATCGTGACTCGCTGATTCCCAGAATGGACAGGTTGTAGTTCCTCATCTCGGCTGCCACTTGCGCAGTCTTGCCGGTTTCAAACATGGTCCGGACGTTCCATGTCCCGAGAGTGGTGGTGGTCCTGGTCGACATGATGGTCGTCGGCTCGGTGGTTTCCAGAGGCATCTGGCTTTCGCCACCGTGCTTCATAAGCTCTCCAGCTGGAGATCCATCTTCTCCCAGGGCCGAAATGTTCCTTGTATCTCTTGTTGACGTTTCTGTAACGGGTATTTTTTTTTCCATGGATGGGTTGTTAGCCCTTCGCACAACCCCCAACCTGGAGGGCCAGGGTGTATACTTAGTCTGGCCCCATTCTCCTCAGACCTGTCCGGCGTGGTTACACCTGCCAGGAGCACTATGAAGGCTCCGGCCGGCATAGCTCTTTGGATCATCAGGGCACGCAAGCTGCTACGCCACGGCAAGGCATATACACCAGTAGCAGAATACAATACAATACAATACAATAATACTGTCGGCTCTGATGGCCGAGGCCATCCCCCTCTCTGTCCCTCTCTCTCTCTCTCTCTCTCTCTCTCTCTCTCTCTCTCTCTCTCTCTCTCTCTCTCTCTCTCTCTCTCTCTCTCTCTCTCTCTCTCTCTCTCTCTCTCTCTCTCTCTCTCTCTTTCTGAAACAGTTTTCATTATACCTTTGACAATAATATGTCATGTTCGTTTGTATGTATATTTTTGTTTGTTTGTTTAGTCTGTTAATCGTTTGCTTGTTTCTCGTTTGATTTTATTACTTCTTTAATTGATATTCCAACATTTTTAACACGTATTATCATTAGATTAAACCCTCCCATGGGCGAGGGCTGGATGTAAAAAAGCACCTGTTTGCTTATGCCATTACCCTCGTAAATAAAGAATTTGTCATTGTCATTGACATTGTCTCTCTCTCTGAATATTTTTTCTGCCTTTTTATTTTTATATATCTTTTTATTTTTTACTGTCATGCTTATCTTTTGTAGTTGTTTTACGTTTGTATATATATATGTATTTAAGATTAGAATAGTCCCTCTCTGGGCGAGGGCTGGTTGAAAAGAAGCTCGTTTATATTGCTTATGCCACAACCCTCGTAAAACAAAATTTGATTTGATTTGATTTGATTTGATCTCTCTCTCTCTCTCTCTCTCTCTCTCTCTCTCTCTCTCTCTCTCTCTCTCTCTCTCTCTCTCTCTCTCTCTCTCTCTCTCTCTCTCTCTCTCTATCTCATGCTTCATCTTATATAAACTTTTAACTTTGTGATATGATTTAATGATATTGATAATACAAATTTATTGTGCGCAATTACTCTGTGTTGTTCGATTATATCAATTCAATAATATTTATTTTTATTTCTGCATTTCAATACCTGACATGAGTAAGCCTTAAAGTCATGAGTGACTCAAGATGAAATGGTTTTAACAACAATTGTCAGTAAGTACTGGTGTCACATGACTGATGTGAACCAGTTGATTGGCTAATGGCGATGCGCTTACATCTGTTAGCGCACTCTTGGAGTGCGCTAACTTTTCCACAAAGCGTATTCTTACGCCCTTTGCCAAAGCGAGACTGTACTCTCATCCTCAGAATTAATTAATGACATGTATAGCTTATATTCTCCACAATACCAATGATTAGGACCATAAATTTCCTGCTTCTCAATTAAAGCAGAAGTGGGTTTTTTTCTGACAGATTGCATGTGCCTGTGCCACTGATCTAAAAATAGAACCCGCTGTGTCTTTTCAGTTTTGACTTGCGAAGATTCCTCTCATTATTATGCCATGTTATCCACATTACCAAATGATGAGTTAGTATACAATTCCCAGCAGCTAACAGAAAACACAAGTGTTATTCCGATAACGTAGCAGCTAGATCAGCACGTAGCAGACTACACTGAAATACGACTGCATCTGTTCAGTAAATAAATGTTTTCTGAATTATTATTTCAAGGCAAGAACAATCGGAATCGAAAACGTGTAGGGTTTAGAACGTTCTTACCATATATAAGACTTATTACCAGCCTGCCTCATGCGTGCAGACTCAGTGCGACGTGACGAGCAATTTTTGTTTTTGAAATGAGACTCAGTGCAGTGGTTCGATACTGCTATAGCCTAGCAGACGACATAAATCCCGCTCAGCAAATTAACATGTTGGGCAAATGTGAACGATAAAACGATGGGGATATAATACGTGTTGGGTTCAGAGCATTCTTTCCGTTCATATTTAGTACCAGACTCTCCGATGAGTGAAGATACCACACGAGAAACATGCCACATTTATTTTGAAAATGTGCTTACCGTCGACCTTGGCAAGGGGCAAAACTCTGCACAGTCAATCTGTCGAAGCTCGATGAAGGTTTCGAATCGCAAATAACTAAGCCAAGCACAGTCCTTTCTCCGAGTTTAAATGAGGTCTCTATGAAAGATCATCACTTTTTAGCTTAACGCTACACTGGAATTTACCAACAGAAATTAAAACAAGAGTTTGCGTGTGACGAAAGCACGACACATTTGAGACAGCCCACACAAAAGTAGATCTGACACAAACCTGACCACACAGTTACGCCTATCCAAATGCGCGTTGCAAAATGTGCGTTTTGAATCTTCTTTTTTTTCTACCGGAACTGACAATATCGTTATTGAAACAATCCCAGTGCACTAAGGGATTTATAGAGCAAATCTCGATAATAATTATTGAACTCAGCGCTATGCGCTTCGTTCAATAATGAATTTTCTCGATTTGCTCTATAAATCCCTTAGTGCACTGGGATGTCTCAATAACTTAAATTATAAACCTTTGAACACATTATTTCCCCCAATTCCTATTTCCCCTAGTGAAAACTGGAATTCCCATCTCCACTGAAACTGGATTTCCGTTTGCACTAGGGCAAACTGGAATTCCAATCTCCACTAGAGCGATTCGGAATCTCACTGGATTCTCATTTCCACTGTGATATATATATATCCCATGACCTCCCTTCTTTGTCTCTGTTACTTCAGTATGGGTATATATGTTGTATTTTTATAGCTCAATAAATACATCATGGACTCCAAAAAAATATGATAGTGCAGATTCCGATTTGGGCAAAGAACTACTTTCCTCCCGATCTTTGACCTTGCGCCAAACAAATAGATTGTAATACACTCTTAATTGTTTTGCTGCTAAAGAGTTCTATCCGCAGTTTTATTAACCCGTGCATAACACTAGTTTCAACAGTCGAACACTATCACAATGCCCATGGCTACAAACCAAAACAAGCAAGTCGCGTAAGGCGAAAATACAATATTTAGTCAAGTAGCTGTCGAACTCACAGAATGAAACTGAACGCAACGCAACGCAGCAAGACCGTATACTCGTAGCATCGTCACTCCACCGCCCGTGGCAAAGGCAGTGCACGTGGAATTGACAAGAAGAGCGGGGTATTCGTTGCGCTGAGAAGGATAGCACGCTTTTCTGTACCTCTCTTCGTTTTAACTTTCTGAGCGTGTTTTTAATCCAAACATATCATATCTATATATTTTTGGAATCAGGAACCGACAAGGAATAAGATGAAAGTGTTTTTAAATTGATTTCGAAAAAAAAATTTTGATAATAATTTTTATATATTTAATTTTCAGAGCTTGTTTTTAATCCGAATATAACATATTTATATGTTTTTGGAATCAGCAAATGATGGAAAATAAGATAAACGTAAATTTGGATCGTTTTATAAATTTTTATTTATTTTTTACAATTTTCAGATTTTTAATGACCAAAGTCAATAATTAATTTTTAAGCCACCAAGCTGAAATGCAATACCGAACCCCGGGCTTCGTCGAAGAGTACTTGACCAAAATTTCAACTAATTTGGTTGAAAAATGAGGGCGTGACAGTGCCGCCTCAACTTTCACGAAAAGCCGGATATGACGTCATCAAAGACATTTATCAAAAAAATGAAAAAAACGTTCGGGGATTTCATACCCAGAAACTCTCATGTCAAATTTCATAAAGATCGGTCCAGTAGTTTAGTCTGAATCGCTCTACACACACACACACACACACACACTCACACACACACTCACACGCACGCACACACGCACGCACATACACCACGACCCTCGTTTCGATTCCCCCTCGATGTTAAAATATTTAGTCAAAACTTGACTAAATATAAAAACGAGTACCCTCCCTTGCATCGAAGCAGACGACTGTTCGTGAGAGTCTGTCACAGTGTCGGTGTGGGAACTGACAGAAGCTAGGGAGCACAGATAATAGAAGCCCTGTCACATAGACTAAACACACAATCAATACACATTTGGCTCATGTTTTAAATGACAGTTTCGAGTTTGTTAGTCAAACTCAAAGCAACAACACTGGTCTGGTGTCATGCGTAGCGGGACCGAGAAACGTCCGTACTGCATGGTTTGGGGTGGCTTCGCTTCGTATCAAACATCGGCTGTTTCACGTAATTTGCGAGCAAGTCTACTCTTTTGCCTGGCTCTGCAGTAAGTCCACATTGGCGATGAAGGTATCCAAGAACTTAACATGTGTGCATTTTTCCGTAATCAAGTCATATTCCTTCAAAATGCAATCAATCGGCGGTGACAGACTTGGTGTCAGCAATTCGCGACTTCACCAACTTGGTCCCGTTTCCTCACACCCATACCAGTTTAGGTTCATCCATGCAAACACACTCGCAAAACAGTTTATCACGTAGATACATTTCTAATAGGGAGCAAATGGTTAAATCTAAACCTACATATTTGTTCCCTAAAATTTGCTTCTCTGTCAATAGGCCTGATTGTATAATAATACGTTCGAGAAAAACAACGTGGAATCGATTCTGAATCGAGTAAGCCAAATGGGTGCCAACCCGGTTTCGCCCGTTCTGCCGACCTGAAACGCAAAACAAAAGAATTGTGCGCTTCAACTAAATTGATTTCTATACGACTTCATTACTTTCTTGCAACTCATGAACCTTTACTTAAAGCTTTTAAATGGTCTGAAAGTAGTGTTACCGCGTACTTATCGATGCACTCATTCGTTTTATTTTTTTCAGCGACGGTCACTTAGTTTAAGGTTGCAAAAGGGCCAAGTCTCGTGCGCTGGCACCACTGTTTCACTCTCCACAGATCGCAACAGTGCCGCTAGTAGTGTACACTTTGTGTTTGATGGTAGAATGGGATATACAGATTACAACACTCGTGTTTTTACATTTAGTCAAGTTTTGACTAAATGTTTTAACGTAGAGGGGGGAATCGAGACGAGGGTCGTGGTGTATGTGCGTGTGTGTGTGTGTGTGTGTCTGTCTGTGTGTGTGTGTGTAGAGCGATTCAGACTAAACTACCGGACCGATCTTAATGAAATTTGACATGAGAGTTCCTGGGTATGATATCCTCATATTTTTTTTCCATTTTTTTGATAAATGTCTTTGATGACGTCATATCCGGCTTTTCGTGAAAGTTGAGGCGGCACTGTCACGCCCTCATTTTTCAACCAAATTGGTTGAAATTTTGCTCAAGTAATCTTCGACGAAGGCCGGACTTCGGTATTGCATTTCAGATTGGTGGCTTAAAAATTAATTAATGACTTTGGTCATTAAAAATCGGAAAATTGTAAAAAAAAATATTTTTTTTATAAAACGATCCCAATTTACGTTCATCTTATTCTCCATCTTTTGCTGATTCCAAAAACATATAAATATGTTATATTTGGATTAACAACAAGCTCTGAAAATTAAATATATAAAAATTATGATCAAAATTGTTTTAACAAAATTAATTCAAAAACACTTTCATCTTATTCCTTGTCGGTTCCTGATTCCAAAAACATATAGATATGATATGTTTGGATTAAAAACACGCTCAGAAAGTTAAAACGAAGAGAGGTACAGAAAAGCGTGCTATCCTTCTAAGCGCAACTACTACCCCGCTCTTCTTGTCAATTTCACTGGCACTGCCTTTGCCACGGGCGGTGGAGTGACGATGCACGTTTTTAGTGTGGCAGATAAATAACGTTGAAAAGGAACAAGCATGCGCTGCGTGTCAGTTACGCGACACAATGAGAACTTTCAACAGGCAAATGTCGATCTATAGGGAGATTTAAAAAACGAAACGTCGGGACGTTTCGTTTTGAAGTTGTGGTAAACGTCATCATTTCGGGGGTCTCTCGCTGGAAAGGTGAAGGTCAACTGAAACGGAACGTGGAACGTCAAAACGCAGTCACGTTTTCCACCCCCAAAAAACGAACAATATTTCGTCAACTTTTGTGAGTATTTTTGCACACTAACAGTTTTATTTGTTGGCCATTTTATGCATTGCTAGATTCATCAACCCTTTCACAGTCTTTCAGCGCTGAGAATGTGTTCATTGGAGGTAGACAACTGTTGTGAACTGAAATATTTTGAAGGGTGCTGATCCTGGTACATTTATCCAACTTCATGGTGAGAAAGCAAATGGCGAAGCAGAAGTAGGTCATCGCATCGAATTTTTATTCTGGCTTCGTATGTGATTTTGTATAAACAAAGTCTGTGTGATTTATTTGGACTGAAAATAATCAAAGTATGCCCGATTCTGGACCACCTCCTGGTTTTTTTTTTCCATTCTGATCGAGGACAGACGTGATAATTTCACTTGAAGATTTATCGCCCTTCCTTCATTCCGAAACGAAACGTGAATACATCTAAATCTTGTCTGCGGCCTATGCCGTCTCGTTTCACGTTCCGTTTCGCGGGGTGACTCATTCACCAAACGAAACGAGCTGCAAAACGAAACGTGCTGTCTTTTAAATCTCCCTTATAGTCTTAGTCGTATCAAAATACGAACTTAACATGAACTTTGTGTAACCAAGACCCGAGTGACTCTGAAGTTAAAAAAGGGATTCATTTCAGCCGTTCTATGTAACACAGGGACACGCTGGTTAATTCTCCTCCACAACAAACAATTGATTTGCATGGTAATATATTTTAAGTTGAGGCATTATACAACCAGTTTTTAGTTTCAAGTTATTCATATGTTATGCTTGTATAAAGGGACAAAACAGAAAACCTAATGCTTATTTCATACACATTCTGTGCCCTTCTTGTTCTTTAGGTGTATATTACTTGAATGACTACTGTGTTATTGTTTAATTTAGTAAAATGATACTATTGAAGTATGTGTATGTTGATTGGATTGAGATTATATTCTAAGATAGGCAGAAAGATAGGCAGAAAAGGGCCTACCTGTATTAAAGTAAATTGAATGAAATTTAGTTTCAAGTAAATGCATTTTCCACAAAACTAGACATACGCCTATCCGCTGCAAAAAGCAAACAAACACAATACAAGTGTTGTTTTGTCATTGTGAAAAGTTTGTGGAATTCACATTTCGCCAATAATTGTTTTTACCATTTAACTATATAGCAAAACACAAAATCGAATGAAAGAGTCTTCTCCGGGTGGATCTTTTATGCATTTTCCACTCATGTGTAGTTTCTCTTTGAAAGTATAAACAGAAAGTCAAATGTTAAAGGAGGGACAGCCTTTTTTTTTAGGACAGCAGATCCCTTTTTTATTGCAGTAGTACAACTAAGTATGTAAAAAATAAGGTGAATGATAAAGAAACGCTTTGCAACGAAATCGGGTCAATATCATCAAAGCTGCACTTTGTCTTCTTAATATGTCATTCAGATACTGTCAAAAGGACGTGATTGCTTTGCAAGTTAAGTTCACCAAAAGTGGGAGAACACCGGGGTTATAAACTCTCCAAGACCGCATTCAGTGTAATAGAAGCTTCGTCTGTGTGCTAAATGGTGGCCTTAAAAGGTGGTCGTCTACATTTTTGCTTTTTTTACATTTAGTCAAGTTTTGATTAAATGTTTTAACATAGAGGGGGAATCGAGACGAGTGTCGTGGTGTATGTGTGTGTGTGTGTGTGTGTGTGTGTGTGTGTGTGTGTGTGTGTGTGTGTGTGTGTGTTAAGTGTCTGTGTGTGTATGTGTGTGTGTGTGTGTGTGTGTGCACGTGTGTAGGTGTAAGTGTCTGTGTGTATGTGTGTGTGTGTGTGTGTGTGTATGTGTGTGTGTGTGTGTGTATGTGTGTGTGTGTGTAGGTGTAAGTGTCTGTGTGTGTGTGTGTGTGTGTGTATGTGTGTGTGTATGTGAGGTGGTCTGGATATTGGTCTGTGTCTGTGTGTTTCCAGTGTGGGTCTGTGTCTGCGTCTGTCTGAGTCGAAGCGATTTTCAGAAATGTAAGCGCCTTTTTTCCATTTTGCCAAAGATGGAGGAAAAGGGGCAGGTGAGACACGCACAACCACAAGTAAACACACACAATATTGAACCAAATTTCTCATACCTGTGAGGCTCACAAGCAGAACGATGCACAATGTATTCATCTTGAAAGTAAGAAGAATCGTCCCTCTCTTTCTTTTCTCACAAAAAGGGCGTGGTTTTCCTTGCTTGCACAGTTCGAGATTCTTTCTCCCTCGGGGTTATTTCAGGGGGAATATTTCTGGGTGGACTGTACCCGAATCTGATGCGACAGACCGTTTTATAACGACGCTGCACCACGTGATGTAATTTTGCCGCCGCGGCGTTTGCCGTTGTTTGCCGTTCTTTCTCTCTGTCTCTCTGTCTCTGTCTCTGTCTCTGTCTCTCTCTCTGTCTCTCTCTGTCTCTCTCTCTCTCTCTCTCTCTCTCTCTCTCTCTCTCTCTCTCTCTCTCTCTCTGCGCCACCCGGCGTCGCCCCATGCAACCCTTACAATTCGTCTAGCTTCATCGTTTGAAAATAATTATGCATTTTAATTTTTTAACTATTTACCAGCGGTCTTATTTTTTAAACTGAATTTCAACACAACACACACTCTGACCTCTTGAGAGCTAGATCCTGTTTTATCCTTTATCGTCCCTTCTCTCCCCCTCCTTCCTTCACCCCTTTTTCTCTGCTGGAGTTTTATGACCAAAGTCATTAATTAATCTTTAAGCCACCAAGCTGAAATGCAATACCGAAGTCCGGCCTTTGTCGAAGATTGCTTTACGAAAATTTCAATTAATTTGATTGAAAAATGAGGGTGTGACAGAGCCGCCTCAACTTTTACAAAAAGCCGGATATGACGTCATCGAAGGTATTTATCGGAAAAAAGAAAAAAACATCCGGGGATATCATTCCCAGGAACACTCATGTCATAAAGATCGGTCCAATAGTTTCGTCTGAATCGCTCTACACACACACACGCACAGACAGACAGACAGACAGACAGACAGACACACACACACACACACACACACACACACACACACACACACACACACACACACACACACACACACACACAAATACACCACGACCCTCGTCTCAATTCCCTCTCTATGTTAAAACATTTAGTCAAAACTTGACTAAAATTAATGTAAAAACATTATCACAAGCTATTCGTCATTTACATATTTATATTTTGATCTAATTCTGCTTTGAGGACACAGATATAAGTCCAGGGGCGGATCTGGGGGGTGCAATGGGTGCAATTGCACCCCCCCCCCCCCAGCGGGACCAAAAAAAAAAAACAAAAAAAAGAAGAAAAAAAAAAGAAGAAAAAAAAAAGAAGAAAAATGTATCACCTGAAAATAGCACTTTACACGCTCAGATTGCACCAGATTGCACAATTTTGCTTCCTTTTTAAAAAAAAATTCCGAGGGGGCATGCCCCCGGACCCCCCTAGCATGCTCGGCGCTTCGCGCCATCGGTTCGGCGCTTCGCGACTTCGCTGATAAGATACAAAAAAAAAAAAAAAAGGTCGCGTAAGGCGAAATTACTACATTTAGTCAAGCTGTGGAACTCACAGAATGAAACTGAACGCACTGCATTTTTTCACAATGACCGAAGTCCGCCGCTAGTGCAAAAGGCAGTGAAAGTGACGAGCCTGTTTAGCGCGGTAGCGGTTGCGCTGTTCTGCATAGCACGCTTTACTGTACCTCTCTTCGTTTTAACTTTCTGAGCGTGTTTTTAATCCAAACATATTATATATATATATATATATATATATATATATATATATATATATATATATATATATATATATATATATGTTTTTGGAATCAGGAACTGACAAGGAATAAGATGAAATTGTTTTTAAAACGATTTCGGAAATTTAATTTTAATCATAATTTTTTAATTTTTCAATTTTCAGAGCTTGTTTTTAATCCGAATATAACATATTTATATGTTTTTGGAATCAGAACATAATAACGAATAAAATAAAAGTAATTTTGGATCATTTTATAAAAAAAATAATTTTAATTACAATTTTTAGATTTTTAATGACCAAAGTCATCAATTAATTTTAAGCCTTCATGCTGAAATGCAATACCGAAGTCTGGCCTTCGTCAAAGATTGCTTGGCCAAAATTTCAATCAATTTGATTGAAAAATAAAGATGTGACAGTGCGCCTCAACTTTTACAAAAAGCCGGATATGACGTCATAAAAGACATTTATTGAAAAAATGAAAAACATGTCTGGGGATATCATACCCAGAAACTTGCATGTAAAATTTCATAAAGATCGGTCCAGTAGTTTATTCTGAATCGCTCTACACACACACACGCACAGACACAGACACAGACACACACACACACATACGTGTCTGAGGGGGGGATATCTGGACATTTGCCGCAAAGAAAAATGTGTTATATCTGGACTTGTTTATTTCTAAAGCTACAGACACGGAGTGCGAGTGTAAACATGTGTTAGACTTTAAGAATACTTTTTGAGATTTAAAAAAAAAAACACACTCATTATTGAAAGTTACACACCCAAAAATAGAGATTCTGAAACACGTGTTATATCTGGACATCTGCCACCTAAAAGTGAGTGATAGCCGGACATATGACCGGAAAGCTGTAAATACTATCAACTTTATCAAAATAGCGTTACATACATATGCGTGGTAGTACAAAAAAGCTACCAGTAATCCCAATTTTTTTTTTTTACAGGGACAAACCAAGGGGAACTTTAACGCCTCTCGGCGTATTTTTTCGAGACAAATGTCTCCTCAGCTGATAGTTGGTAGACTTTATTGGATGTCGTTATTTAAATGCAATCCGTCAGAGACAGAAAGCTTAGAAAGGAATTACGTTGTATTGTTTTCCTGCTTTGCCTGGCTCAAGTCGGGAAATTCAGGACCGAAATGACCCAAGGTGCAACTCATTCCTTTTGATAAGTTTCAAGTTTCTTAAAAGTTTTCGCAGCTGTTGGTAGACTTTATTGGATGTCGTTATTCAAATTCGTCCGTCAGAGACAGAAAGCTTAGAAAGGAATTACGTACCTGGTAGACTTTATTGGATGTCGTTATTCAAATTACAAACCGCCACAGACAGAAAGCTTAGATTTGTATTTTATTTTTTTTGCGCATGAAAAGACTTCGGGCCAGATTTTCTTTACAAAACCGGGGAGGTAGGGTAGGGGAAGGGTGGTTTTTTTTGTTTTTTTGTTTTTTTGTGTGTTTTTTTGAGCATGAAAAGACTAGGTGTCTAAAGCAGAGTTCCACTATACTTTTTGCTTTTGTGATTTTGTGATTTTGAAGACGTGTTTTATTTGGACGTCGAATTAAAATTATGTGTCCAAGTAAAGCCCTAAATTTCGCGCGGGAGTCGAGCTATCCCACCATAAACACATACACACACACACACACACACACACACACACACACACACACACACACACACACACACACACACACACTCTCTCTCTCAGGCTCTTACACACACATGCACACACATCCATACACACATACATACACACACACACAAATACACAAACACACACACACACACATACACACAAACACACACACACACACACTCTCTCTCTCTCTCTCTCTCTCTCTCTCTCTCTCTCTCTCTCACTGATACCAGAGACATATGTATGTCTCTGCTGATACACACGCGAAAAAACACAACACTTCAAACCACACCCAATCCCCAACCGGCACACACTACTCCGAACCACAGCCAATCCCATCCTCAACCCCTTCACATAAAGACACACGCAGTGGCATCGTGAATTCACCAGTGCGGCAAAAATGAAAAATAATATACAGCCGATCTTTTGAAAGCAATTTGACCCGGATGCAGACAAAAGTTAACAAAAATGAGTCAGGGAGGAAAAACGGGTTTGGAATGGGGTGGATGTCGACTCGAGCGGAGGAAAAGGGGTGAAGGAAGGAGGGGGAGAATGAACGATAAAGGATAAAACAGGATCTAGCTCTCAAGAGGTCACAGTGTGTGTAGTGTTGAAATTCAGTTTAAAAAATAAGACCGCTGGTAAATAGTTAAAAAATTAAAATGCATAATTATTTTCAAACGATGAAGCTAGACGAATTGTATGGGTTGCATGGGGCGACGCCGGGTGGCGCAGAGAGAGAGAGAGAGAGAGAGAGAGAGAGGGAGAGAGAGAGAGAGAGAGAGAGAGAGAAAGAGAGAGAGAGAGACACAGAGAGAGAGAGACAGAGACCTAGACAGAGAGACAGAGAGGGGATGGAGAGAAAGAGAGAGAGAGAGAGACAGAGAGACAGAGAGGGGATGGAGAGAGAGAGAGACAGAGAGAGACAGAGACAGAGACAGAGAGACAGAGAGGGGATGGAGAGAGAGACAGAGAGACAGAGAGACAGAGAGGGGATGGAGAGAGAGAGAGAGACAGAGACAGAGAGACAGAGATGGGATGGAGAGAGAAAGAGAGAAAGAGAGAGAGAGACAGAGACAGAGAGACAGAGATGGGATGGAGAGAGCGAGAGAGAGAGAGAGACAGAGACAGAGAGACAGAGAGCGGGGAGAGAGAGCGAGAGAGAGACAGAGAGAGAGAGAGGGGATGGAGAGAGAGAGACAGAGACAGAGACAGAGAGACAGAGAGGGGATGGAGAGACAGAGAGAGAGAGAGAGACAGACAGACAGACAGACAGACAGACAGACAGACAGACAGAGAGAGAGGCATAAACGGCAAACGCCGCGGCGGCAAAATTACGTCACGTGGTGCAGCGTCGTTATATAACGGTCTGTCGCATCAGATTCGGGTGCAGTCCACCCAGAAATATTCCCCCTGAAATAACCCCGAGGGAGAAAGAATCTCGAACTGTGCAAGCAAGGAAAACCACACCCTTCTTTGTGATACAAGAAAGAGAGGGACGATTCTTCTTACTTTCAAGATGAATACATTGTGCATCGTTCTGCTTGTGAGCCTCACAGGTATGAGAAATTTGGTTCAATATTGTGTGTGTTTACCTGTGGTTGTGCGTGTCTCACCTGCCCCTTTTCCTCCATCTTTGGCAAAATGAAAAAAAGACGCTATACACACACACACACACACACACACACACACACACACACACACACACGCATACACACAGACACTTACACCTACACACACACACACACACACACACACACACACACACACACACACATACACACATACACACAGACACTTACACCTACACACGTGCACACACACACACACACACACACACACACATATACACACACACACACACACACACATACACACACACACACATACACACAGACACTTGTCAAAAGTGACAAATGTAACGCAAGTGTCCAATGTGAAAATGTGAAAAAGTATTCAAAGTGACACATTTGACAAAGTAACATGTGTAACACGTGTGAAAAATATATGAAAAAACAGAGACACACACTGTACACATATGATAAATGTGAACAAGTCGCGTAAGGCGAAAATACAACATTTAGTCAAGTAGCTGTCGAACTCACAGAATGAAACTGAACGCAATGCAACGCGGCAAGACCGTATACTCGTAGCATCGTCAGTCCACCGCTCACGGCATAGGCAGTGAAATTGACAAGAAGAGCGGGGTAGTAGTTGCGCTGGGAAGGATAGCACGCTTTTCTGTACCTCTCTTCGTTTTAACTTTCTGAGCGTGTTTTTAATCCAAACATATCATATCTATATGTTTTTGGAATCAGGAACCGACAAGAAATAAGATGAAAGTGTTTTTACATTGATTTGGAAAATTTAATTTTGATAATAATTTTTATATATTTAATTTTCAGAGCTTGTTTTTAATCCGAATATAACATATTTATATGTTTTTGGAATCAGCAAATAATGGAAAATAAGATAAACGTAAATTTGGATCGTTTTATAAAAAACATATTTTTTTTACAATGTTCAGATTTTTAATGACCAAAGTCATTAATTAATTTTTAAGCCACCACGCTGAAATGCAATACCGAAGTCCGGGCTTCGTCGAACATTACCCGACCAAAATTTTAACCAATTTGGTCGAAAAATGAGGGCGTGACAGTGCCGCCTCAACTTTCACGAAAAGCCGGATATGACGTCATCAAAGACATTTATCAAAAAAATGAAAAAAACGTTCGGGGATTTCATACCCAGGAACTCTCATGTCAAATTTCATAAAGATCGGTCCAGTAGTTTAGTCTGAATCGCTCTACACACACACACACACAGACACACAGACACACACACACACGCACATACACCACGACCCTCGTTTCGATTCCCCCTCGATGTTAAAATATTTAGTCAAAACTTGACTAAATATAAAAAGGTGCCAAATGGGACAAAAAGTGACACACGTGCCAAATGTGATAAATGTGAGACATGTGACAATTAAATGTGAAAAAAGTGACAAATGTGATTACTGTACCTGAGTGATATCTGTGTCTTGAAACTTGGCTTTTGCAAACGTATTTAGGTATCCGGTTATGTTATTAGTAAGTTTTCTACCACTACTTAATCATGTTCTCATGTGTCGCTGCCCCCCTCCACCCCCCAACCCCCACCCACCCCCGCATTCCAACTTCGTTGTCGTTTTCTACATTGAAACCACTACCACGTCTGTCGACTCTCTCCGGACCTCGGCTTCTTGACCACCTGTTTTTACATTTAGTCAAGTTTTGACTAAATGTTTTAACGTAGAGGGGGAATCGAGACGAGGGTCGTGGTGTGTGTGTGTGTGTGTGTGTGTGTGTGTCTGTCTGTCTGTCTGTCTCTGCGTGTGTGTGTGTAGAGCGATTCAGACCAAACTACTGGACCGATCTCTATGAAATTTTTCCATGAGAGTTCCTGGGAATGATATCCCCGGACTTTTTTTCTTTTTTTCGATAAATACCTTTGATGACGTCATATCCGGCTTTTTGTAAAAGTCGAGGCGGCACTGTCACACCCTCATTTTTCAATCAAATTGATTGACATTTTGGCCAAGCAATCTTCGACGAAGGCCGGACTTCGGTATTGCATTTCAGCTTGGTGGCTTAAAAATTAATTAATGACTTTGGTCATTAAAAATCTGAAAATTGTAAAAAAAATAATTTGTTTTTAAAACGATCCAAATTTACGTGTATCTTATTCTTCATCATTTTCTGATTCCAAAAACATATAAATATGTTATATTCGGATTAAAAACAAGCTCTGAAAATTAAAAATATAAAAATTATTATTAAAATAAAATTTCCGAAATCGATTTAAAAACAATTTCATCTTATTCCTTGTGGGTTCCTGATTCCAAAAACTTATAGATGTGACATGTTTGGATTAAAAACACGCTCAGAAAGTTAAAAAGAATAGAGATAAAGAAAAGCGTGCTATCCTTCTCAGCGCAACTACTACCCCGCTCTTGTCAATTTCACTGCCTTTGCATCGAGCGGTGGACTGACGATGCTACGAGTATACGCTCTTGCTGTAAAAATGCAGTGAGTTCAGTTTCATTCTGTTAGTTCGACAGCTTGACTAAATGTTGTAATTTCGCCTTACGCGACTTGTTTTCCTTATTTTCAAAGGAAATATTTTTTTTTTTTGGGGGGGGGGCGGAAACCCCGGAACCCCCTCCTCCCCCCTGGATCCGCCCCTGCTGTCTGTCTATCTATCTGTCTCTTTCTATGACTTTATTTGCGAGGGAGCGGATGTGTGAGGGTGATTTAAACACGAAGCAAAGATATCAAATCAAATTAGAAAGACACACAGAGAGCATCCAGGCTACCACCGGCACGGTTGGCCTAGTGGTAAGGCGTCCGCCCCGTGATCGGGAGGTCGTGGGTTCGAACCCCGGCCGGGTCATACCTAAGACCTTTAAAATTGGCAATCTAGTGGCTGCTCCGCCTGGCGTCTGGCATTATGGGGTTAGTGCTGGGACTGGTTGGTCCGGTGTCAGAATAATGTGACTGGGTGAGACATGAAGCCTGTGCTGCGACTTCTGTCTTGTGTGTGGCGCACGTTATATGTCAAAGCAGCACCGCCCTGATATGGCCCTTCGTGGTCGGCTGGGCGTTAAGCAAACAAACAAACAAAAAGCATCCAGGCTGTTCATTGTTGGTATATGACCAAGTGGAGGGATGGTCTTATTTCATGTAAACGTCTGGCCAGATCTGATACAGTGAACTGAAGTGTTTTCTCAGGAAGGAGCGTGCCTTTACAGTTTTGGTTCAAACTGCATTTGGCAATGCTTATCCAGCCTGAGAACGGTGACAGACACGTGGAAGCTTCTCGAATGACACATTTTGGCTTGTCTACCCTTTTCATTCCCACACGTACCATCTCCAGTGAAATTAAACTTTGGTTCAAACTGCACAGACTAGTGTGTTTAAGCCTGAAGCAGAATGACGATGACAGTATAGCAATGCGGAGACGTAGAAGTCATCACCAGTGAAATATCTATGAACATTTCACAAGGTGAACATTTTTTATTCCCACATCGCTATGCAGCTTGCGAAGACTTACGTACATTTCAGTTCTCCAGGGTTACCTTACAAATCCAGCCCACAAACATTCTAATACTTTCTACATCTATTTTCCGAATGACTTCATATTTGGTGTGCATTAACTTCAGTTTATGCATGATCAGTCCACAAAATGTCAAGTTTGTAGGTCAAATTATTTGATATTTGTACTAGTTCCACACACACACACAAATCCGAATTCTAGGATGGAGTCAACAGTATAAACAAAGTTGGAAGTTGAGCGGTAGCCAAACTAATAAGAGACATAAGATGTTATTATTACCACGTGCGGTACACTGATTGTAATAATAATAACAATAGCAGCATTTTATTGACCATCAAAATGAATACATTAAAATGGAAAATTGTCTTGGCCTAGACGCTCTCTGTGCTCAGTAGGATTGTAATAATAACAACAATAACAGCGCTTTATTGTCCATTAAAAGGAATACATAAAAATGGAAAATTGTCTTCGACACGTCGAACCTGCCTGTCAACCTTTGGGGTTATTGGAAGGTTCTAGAATACCATAACCTACCTTAGACAATCAGTGACCTGGATACAGACATTACAGACAGGATCAGGGCATTACTCATGAAAGAATTAATTCTTGCCATGGCTGAATTGTGTACGTGCACCATTGCGCAAGTGTGACTTTACAACGAAGGTATTTTGTCCAATCATTAGAGTTCAGCGAATGCAGGGCTCCCCACAAACCCCCGTCCTTGAGGGTCCCGGGACCCCCACTTTTAATGTTTAGAGGGTCCATGGACCCGCTTAGCAGAGTTTTAGAGGGTCCCAAGAGTCCCGTGTTCCCAAACCCCCAATTTACATATAACGCATTGTGATCGCGAATAATGTGATATGAACTGGGTTTTTTTATTACCAGAATATTAGAGGAGGACGCTTCAACTATACCAAGTCAAATGCAACACACACGAATACGTTGTTCCCGCGTAAAAATGGGATAATTTGTGTTTGCGCTTTGACTTAGCTGACGACTAAAATCTGAAAAGAGTATACGGGATGCACGACAGAGGAAATTGAGCGCGTCCCGGGACCCGCTCTTTGTAGGTTTAGTGCGTCCCGGGACCCCCTCCATTAACTTCTAGTACGTGATTTCGGCTTCTAGTGCGTATAAGACGCAGGGACGCGCTCTATGGGGAGCCATGGAATGTCTTCATTGTTATTGTGCACGAACTTCACGAATGTTCACGACCATTCCACAAAGTTTTTTGTCTATAGGTACGTGAAATGGTCCGACTTTTACCTTCTCTACAAATAGTGTTCCAAATCACCCCTCCGAAATTGTCAATGAAACGAACTCCATTATGTCTAGGGGTTGTCCGGAACCTAGCTGTTACTGCTGTCTTCATGTCACTGATGATCTGGGGGAATTAGGGTGGTGGTAGACCTAGACAAGCAGAATAACCCACAAAGTACAAGTCTAGGCTAGAGGGTGTGGCTACCGCGCAATGTCAAACCTCGTACTGTTGAGTCGATCCCCGATATCGGATTTAGAAACAAGTCGCGTAAGGCGAAATTACTACATTTAGTCAAGCTGTGGAACTCACAGAATGAAACTGAACGTAGTCCCCCGCTAGTGCAAAAGGCACAGTGACGAGCCTGTTTGGCGCCGTAGCGGTTGCGCTGTGCTTCATAGCACGCTTTACTGTACCTCTCTTCGTTTTAACTTTCTGAGCGTGTTTTTAATCCAAACATATCATATCTATATGTTTTTGGAATCAGGAACCGACAAGGAATAAGCTGAAAGTGTTTTTAAATTGATTTCGAAAATTTAATTTTGATCATGGTTTTTATATTTTTAATTTTCAGAGCTTGTTTTTAATCCGAATATAACATATTTATATGTTTTTGGAATCAGCAAATGATGAAGAATAAAATGAACGTAAATTTGGATCGTTTTATGAAAAAAAAATTGTTTTGACGATTTTCAGATTTTTAATGACCAAAGTCATAAATTAATTTTTAAGCCACCAAGCTGAAATGCAATACCGAAGTCCGGCCTTCGTCGAAGATTGCTTGGCCAAAATTTCAATCAATTTGATTGAAAAATGAGGGTGTGACAGTGCCGCCTCAACTTTTACAAAAATCCGGATATGACGTCATCAAAGACATTTATCGAAAAAAAGAAAAAAACATCCGGGAATATCATTCCCAGGAACTCTCCTGTCAAATTACATAAAGATCGGTCCAGTAGTTTAGTCTGGATCGCTCTACACACACACACACGCACAGACAGACAGACAGACAGACACACACACACACATACACCACGACCCTCGTCTCGATTCCCCCTCTACGTTAAAACATTTAGTCAAAACTTGACTAAATGTAAAAAGAAGTCCACAACAGTCAGACCCTTTGACCCTCAAACTTGCCACTTTGTGGACTGGTCATGCATAAGCCGAAGTTAAAGCCATATGTACTCGATGACTATACACGCTAATTGCTTTACCAACAGCTGGAGACATGCTAAATTAAGTTCCCTGCAAAATATTGTGGTCTAGGACCCCTTCAATGTTGAGATATGTTAATTTTCATTTTGATCTGGATCGTCCTATTTATAGATTTGGCAACACATGTAACGTTGATGCAAGGGAGCTAACACCGCGGCTTTGTTGACATCCTCACTTTTTCAGAGGCTAGAACAAGCTGTAATGCATGTATTATGGTCCGCGCATGGTGACATATCGTCATTATATGGTCTTATGGTGCGTTTGACATCGATTATGGGCAAACTACACTTTGTAAACACGGGAGCGCGTACATATGCCTTTAATGTACAGCAAATGTGAAATAATTCGAAAAGCAGCTGAAGAAGATATTATTATTATTTGTGTAGTTTGCATTTTTTGGGTCAACCTGTATATCGAACATTGCAGCCTCATTCTCATCCCTGGGTAAAATGAACTGCGCTATTCTATTGTCCACAAGAGTGCTAGAAAAGAACGACACTAGAAATTGTTCACATCCCCGCCTGACAAGCGATCAGGGTCCCCAACGCGTAGTTTGCACGCAGTATTGCGCAACGTTGAGATCGCAACGAAAGAAAGACAAACAAAACGTTACCTGCTATGACTCACTTTTGAGTGGGAATATTTTGTTTGGCTGAAAACTGATCTTGTCTGTGTCCAACCATTCTGATAATCCTCGCTCCACGGCTATCGCCAGTTGTCTCTCTGACCGAACGCGAAAGTCCTACGCGAATCTATCAAAAGAAGAATACAGAGTGATCTCCCATATGTTGTTTACGAGCAGTGTTCGCGAGACGAAAATGATTGCAGATTGGCCGACTTCGACAGTGATCTCCGTTCTGTTCTTCACAGTTATAATAAAGACATCGTTCTAAGGTCAAAATAAGTCGAAATTTTGGGACTGCTGCCGGAAGGAGACCGTAATATATGGTTGCATCACTGTCAAAAAAAATCAAACCAAACGGTTGATTATCACGTGACACTTATGCCATATTTAGAGTTGTTTGCACAGTAAATACATCCGCAAAAAATAGCTCGCTTGAAACTGTCTAAAATAAAAATTCCTCTGCAATTAAAAAATTACAAAACACCATGAAAAATCATTATCGACGATCGCGAATCTGCTTACATCCATAACACATTACAAAAAGCTCTAAATATGTAAAAAAAATAAAAAAAATAAAAATCGGTTTCCTTGCCAGACAAGGAAACTCAAGGCATCCTGTCAGGGAGAGAATGAGATAAACTCATTTTGACCTGAGGTCAGGATGGTGTCCAACAACTAGACCGTTTTTATGTAAATGTTCCCCTTTAATTGCTTTCTTAAATCTACCACCATGAAAACTGAGAAAGGATATAAAGTTACATCGGTCCCGTGGGACAGCCATTTGGGTTGTAGGGCCCGGGGAGGTAAAAACAACACCCATCTCCTTGGCCTACCTGTTCATGAATCGTGCAGATATTTTTAGAAACTAGGCTGGCGTACTGGAAGAAAGGGAATGGGTGTTTGCCGGTTTGGTGGGGCAGTTACGGCGGTCGATCTGAAGGGAGGTGGTTGGGTTGGAGGGGGAAGGGGGGGGGGGGGGGGGTTGGGGGTGGCAGAGGAGAGATGGGGAGAGGGGCATGGCGGGAGGGATTTAGAGCAGCTAGCCTGATTGGGTTTCATCTTCCTGGTTGGGAACATCCTGTGGTTCTCAATGTCTGTGTCGTGCGTATGTCTCTAAACGGTTTTGATGCTTGACACCACCGTCCCAGGGACCACGAGTGTGTACTCTATCTTACGCCTGAAAACAACACCCAAAATATTCACTTTCTTTTGATCCTTTTAACGAGTAAGAAACAAAAGAATAAAAAACAAGTCGCGTAAGGCGAAAATACAACATTTAGTCAAGCTGTCGTACTCACAGAATCAAACTGAACGCAATGCATTTTTTCTCTCTCACCAAGACCGTATACTCATAAGCGACCTGTCTTGTTGAACGCTGAGTTTTGAATGATGCATATGGCGGCGTATGCGCACGCATACGGAAGTCAGACTAGTAATAGTCTGGCCTTATGGGATTGATCACTGTCTTTTTTTAGAGTGGTCTCCCTTGTTACCAAGGGGACGCGTACGGCGTTACCAGCACTGAA
>NW_027129096.1:107500-110000 GCF_037325665.1 Littorina saxatilis
ATTGTAAGTCTTCTTTCGCTTTTCTGCCCTTTGAAATTAGGTATTGCCTTTTTATGTTTAACTTTTATTTAACATCCGACAGACTCTGATGTTCCCTCTCCCGTGGCGTGTCTGTACAGAGTGGTTCTTTCTATAACTTTCTATTCACTTCTACCTAGCAAGGGCTTTTTCCTTTTGCTTCTCAGCCCTTCCAATTTTGTATCGCCCTTTGTGTGTGTTCACGTAACCTAACATCCTTCCAAATCTCAACGATCTATTCACACAAGCTAAAACCTCCCTACCCAACCCCCCCACCCCCCCAACCCCACCCTGTGGGTCTTCACATCAAGTGTTCTGCTCCCGTCACCCGGACCCCCTTGTCTCTTCCACACCCCCTCCCCCACCCCTTTCCCACCCGCAAGTGATCCACCCGACACACTTTTTTCTCATCGCTATTCTCGACTGATTATCAATCTTCTGCGTCTTTAAAGTTCGGGTTACTAAATTCTGTGCCAGTATCATAAAACTGACCATATGCTTGAAATACGTCAGTCCAAAATGGATTTAACTTTTTGTTGTGTTTGTTAACATATTGTGGACCATAGTTTTCAAAACAATCTATATTCGGACAATTAGTTAACAGGATTTTGCTCCACTTAGGTTTGTTATGAAAAACCTTTTTAATCCAAGTCACTTTCAATGAGAAAATAAATGCTTTAATAAATGGAATTCCAATGCCACCTAGTTTTGTATGGCGCACAGCTGTATTCCGTTTGATTTTATCACGTTTGTGGTCCCAGACGAAATCAAAACACTCCATTTGAAGTTGTTTAATTAAATCATTTGGTGGGTTTGGTAACAACAACCAAAGATAGGTTAATTTGGATAATATTAATGATTTCAATATTGCTACTCTCCCTAGTAGCGAACTATTGGCAGAGCCGATTTTTAATAACAACAAATTCAAAATTGGAAATAATCCTTTTTGTTATAATCAATGGACCAAACATAACATCCTTCTTGTTAAAGATCTGACAAATGAAGAAGGAACTTTCTACACAGTTGAAGAATTTAAACAAAAATATGATATACAAACAGTTAACTTTCTTGAATATTACAGCTGCATTTCAGCTATCAAGAAATACGTAAAAGATTCAAACATAGACATTGACAATTCACTTCCGAATACCTCCAGTAAAGCTTACAGTATGACACTGGGAAGTCCTAAAGGATCTAGACCGTTTTATGATGTTTTTGTTCAAAAAATTGATACACCTAATCCATGCAAAAAATGGGAACAAATGCTAGAGAATGAAATAGATTGGGATAAGATATTTTTCAAAACACATAAAATTAAAGAAATCCGTTTAAAATGGTTCCAGATGAAAATCACATACAGGACACTTGTAACGAATTCTATTCTAAAAGAAATGAGAATAGTAGAAAACAACATTGCACTTTTTGCAATATGGAAAAAGATACTATTTATCATTACTTATGGTCATGTGAACATGTTCAACTATTTTGGAAAGATTTTGAAAGGTGGTTAAAATCACAATGTGATCATTGTCAAAGACTGAGAATGAATAAAGTACTTGTTCTTTTTGGTTACGAAAAAAAAAACGAGAACTGATGATGGTTTTGATTTCTTGTTGCTACATGCCAAATATTTTCTGTACAAATGTCGTTTCAATAAATGTAAA
This sequence comes from Littorina saxatilis, assembly GCF_037325665.1. Taxonomy (NCBI): domain Eukaryota; kingdom Metazoa; phylum Mollusca; class Gastropoda; order Littorinimorpha; family Littorinidae; genus Littorina; species Littorina saxatilis. The sequence goes on from NW_027129096.1 coordinate 109,183, forward strand.
CCACGCCTTGTGGCATTTTGTAATTATATTAATTACCAATATAAAGTTGACCGATATGTACATCAAATTGAAATGAGGGAACATAATTTTACTCTAAAATGGGCAATGTATAACAATTTATTTAACCAATAGTATTTTCATGTTTTACATTTTACATTGTGTATAATTACTCTGCCAATGTATGTTATTGTGTTTAATCATATTATACATTCTGTACTTATTCATTTTCATTTTTGTCAACTTCGCCTGAAAAAATTGAAATAAAAAAAAAATTAAAAAATTCTGTGCCAGTAGTCCCCCCCCCCCCCCCCTCCTTTTGAACCTTCTTCTTCCTTCGCCCATTGCCTAGAAAGATACCCGGATCTCTGCAGCTATGTATCCCCCCCCCCCCCATCTTCTCCAACTCCCCCTCCTTTTCAAAGAAAGACACCCAGACTGTTAACCTACTCCTTATACACAACAAATCTAGTCCTCCTTCGCCCTTTCACACAAAATAAATAGCCGTACCGCCCTTATCCCCCCCTCCCCTCCCGCTTCCACTCCCATCCAGCTAGCTCCTTCTCATTTACTCAAAAATATCACCGGGATTTCAGTTACATACTCGTCTTCTTTTATTTCTGTCGTGTCCCGTCGTACACGGGTATGCAACAAAACACGAGCTTGAATGAAGATGACAGGAGCAAGTCTCACTAGCCGGGTCACGACGCTATCACGGATCTAAAAAAAATCATGTCGCGATTGTGTCCCTTTGCTAATTCAAATCCTTTTAAGGATCGGAAGAGTGAGAGATATATTTTGCCTTTCACGATAAAAACAAA